>NW_024540102.1:0-17254 GCF_016647785.1 Suillus fuscotomentosus
GCGACGAAATTGGAGGAGAGAATTCATGCTATCTGGCAAGTAGTTTCTTCTTACGTTCCACACTTATTGATTGCCATCAGGTATTGTATTCCGATGGACGACCATTGTCGAACATTCCAGCGGTCGGAAGAGAAGTTCTTCTTGGAGTGCGACACGGGCATGGTGAGCTTGCAACATCGTTATCACTTGCCGTGCTTGGACTAAATGATCGATCTTCAGTTCCCGTGGTCGTGGTGTTCACCAAGTTCGAAGCTCTGCGTCCAGTTGTGTATGGTGAAATCAAGAAGCAACTACAAGGGGTATCGGGCGAAGAACGCTCAAAGAGGATTGCCGAGGGCGTCGAGGAACTGTTCACTAAGACAAATGTCTTGGATCGGTTGTGCAACCCTAAAAACCGGGCTCGTCCCAAGTCCTATGTGCGCTTGCAGAGTAAGTGGTTCAGATTGACTCGTCCCATGTCAAAGCTGATATCAGTCACTGTCATAGATATGAACAGACCAAATACAAACTGTAACATTCTACTGGAACATACCACTATCGCATTGGACAATAAAGAATTGCAGTTGTGCTTGATTTCGACACAACAATCAAACATGGAGCTTTGTATCAAATGTGCTATCGCGTGAGTCGCAGAGTTGCAAGTCATGTATTTTTGTTTCAACATCATCTAGAGAACTTGTTTATTCTGCACGTTGGGGATTCAACTTTGTACTCGATCCGATTGACATGGCTAAGTGGTTTCCACATCTCAAAGTAAGACAGAGATTGATTCAATCTGACAACGCTTTGGTAATGGTACTCACGGATGGTAAATATCGACATGCTGAAGCTGTAGACATTCTGATATATTTTCCTTATTGTAGTTGTCCATTGATAACAGCTGGTAAGATTGTGGTTTATGAAGCTCGAACAGCATGGACAATGCTGATGATGCCTTGTTGCTACTCGCTTGTTGACAGGCTGTAAGTGCCTCTATGATTTTTAGTCCTCGACCCATGCTCATGATCGCAATACCTTGCTGCTGCTCGCTTGTTGACAGTGGGTAAGTGCCTTTATGGTTTCTAGTCCTCAACCCATGTTCATGATCGCCATACCTTGCTGCTCACCTGTTGACAGTGGGTAAGTGCCTTGATACTCTCTAGTCCTCGACGCATGCTCATGATACCATACCTTACTACTGCTCGACTGTTGACAGATGGTCAGTGCCTTGATGGTTTCTAGTCCTCGGCATGTACTCATGATCCCTTGCTGCTGCTCGCCTGTCGACAGAACGTAAGTGCCTTGATGGTTTCTAGTCCTCGACCCATGCTCATATCCCATGCCTTACTGCTGCTCGCCTGTTGATAGTTTGTAAGCATTTTGATGATTTCTAATCCTCGACCCTGCTCATGATCATCATACCTTGCTACTGCTTGCTTGTCGACAGAAAGTAAGTACCTTGATGGTCTCTGGTCCTCGCCCCGTGCTTATGATCCCCATTCCTTGCTGCTGCTCGCCTGTTGACAGGATGCAAGTGCCTTGATGCTTTCTAGTCCTTGACCCTACTCATGATCTCCTGTTTTCTTGCCTGCATCATCATCTCGCTGACTGTTCGTTCTGTTGACAGTATGCAGTGCCTTGATGCTTTCTAGTCCTCGACTCATGCTCTGGGTCCCTATGCCTTACTACTGCTCGCCGTTGACAGATTGTAAGTAACCTTATGGTTTCTAATCCTGAGCCCATGCTTATGATCTCCATGCCTTGTTGCCATTCGCCTGTTGACAGTGGGCAAGTGCCTTGACAGTCTCTAGTCCTCAACCTATGCTCATGATGCTATACCTTGCTGTTGCTCGCCTGTTGACAGAGCGTGAGTGCCTTGATCGTATTCCATCTGTGACCCATATGGACAAGTCTCAAATCTTACTGTTGTTTTTGCAGGTGGTAAGTGTCTTGATCATATTTTGTATTGAAATGACACTGAACAGTATAATGATGTTTAACTCATTTTCATAGCCTAATGTAAGCATCTTCTATTCTGACGAGTCGAATCATCATGACTCATATAATGCATAGTTCGTTGAGCATCCGTCTTTGATAGCTTGTTTTCCATGTTCACTCACCTTGCATATTCTCTTGTCCCGTGCAGAATGTGAGTCATTTCAGCACCTCGTAGTGTATATGTGTTAACCATATTGACCGGCTCTTTCACTCTATAGCGTGTGAGCATGTTTCAATCGCTAAGAATTTTAGCCTTATAATCCCTTGTGTTCGTGATATGTTCGCAGAATGTATGTTAATCACATCCTGTCTAGATATGATAGTACTCCACTGACCAAGACTCTTGATTAGCTCGTACGTCCTGGATGGCACATCTTCACCATTACATGATACTCATCTTGTTCCAACTTCTGACAGTTTGTAAGTTACCCGGGCACAGTGGTCATTTTGTACAGTCTGGTGGTTGATTATTCACAATTGTCATGGTCAATCAAATAGAAAGTGCGTCTCTATTATTAATCAGATGTCAGGAAGTTTACAACCTCATGATTCTGACATTCCTTTCCCGGTACAGGCGGCAAGTACTTCGCTTTGTCGAAGTTAATTCTGATACTCACACCTACAACCTATGGCTAGGCCACAATCGAGAGAGATGACATTATCCGCGTCCTTCGGCCTTTGGTAGGTTAGATTTCCTCCGCATCGATTCTCAGCACTGTAAGAGTGTGCAATAGGCAGCGAAGGGATCATCGACCACTGCTGCAAACATCAGTATTCAGACTGGCATTGGTTAGTTTCTCGTTGTATGACTAGCTGTAGTTCTAATTACAGGAAGCAGCTACTATTATCGCCCTCGAGTACTCCGCGTTTCTCCCGATTCGGAAGGACCGAAAGAACTGGCAGTGCATCGAGTCTGCCGTAGACTACTACCTGAAATCTCCGACGGCTGTCGCAGTGGAGAAAGGGGCGGCAGAGATTTCTTGTCAAGGCTACGATGGAGAGAAATTGAAGGAGAGGATTCTTGAGTTCATCCTTGAAAATCGCTTGTGTATGTTTCTCGCCTCATTGTGAAGTCGAATTTTACCAACAGCCTGCAGCAAAGGACTTGACAGAACAGAAGTAGATGGTACTTCGAGCCGTTTTTCGATGCGTTTTTCCCATGCTATGCGCTCGTGTTGTGTATGATACCAAGCACGCCAGCTTCAACTGTTGAGCGGTGCGGACCGTGATGTTTTTGATGCTCTTTCCAATGCTATGCACTATACTCGGCACTACCAGCTTCAGCTGCTGAGCGCTGCAGACTGTATTGGGTTTCAACACCCGTTATTCGTTCTGTTTTGTACTACATAGACTTAGGCTTGTGCTCGTCAAATGATCGCTGTTTATTCTTATTTTCAATCATGAGAAATCGAGAACGGGCTCGGATACTTTAATGCTAAAGCAGACGGGCGTGATAACATTGTCGATGCTCGTCGGGATAGCATATCGCATGGGGGAGCAAGTCATGTACATGAAAGTCTGGGAGACCGCAGTAGATTTAGAACAGACAAATCATCCAAGAGGCGATCACAGCATTATGTCGTTGCCTTGTGATTAAACCAAGATTTGTTGTCTCGACAAAAGGGAAGTTATCAAACAGCAAACCAATATGACAGGAAATAACGCGGACATATCGAGTCATTGACAGCTCGTGAAACGTAGACATGTTAGGGACACCACAAGGTAACTCTTCAATAAATTGAAGTATGATGGGTAAAAGTAGGCAGCTGGATACGAAAGTATTGTGAAGATGAAAACATTCTCTGACAAAGGACGCACCATCAATTGTATTACGCCTACTCTGCGCGTTTCTTATCGAGTCCAATCTCCATACATCATAGAGGTGAGGGTATTCCACTCTTGTCTGCAACCCCAAAAAGACGTGTTCAGATGTAGACCATCGGTCGGACAGAGACGGTGGTGTCCGCTGGAGACCATTCGGATGAAGTTTTCATTGTCGATATGTTGACAAGCATGGTAGGGTCTCGCATGGCAGGTGTAGTCACTGGTCCGGCTTCTGTATGGTGAATTGGCGACATCCGGTAGAGTGCAAACGGGTACTGGTGCAGTCGCTGCTTGTAGGTGACCAACTTGGACCAGATGGGGCCTCCGTCAATATATCACTGAGCAGATTTTGTAGACCTAGCCCATCAGCACGGGGCCAACGCGAGAACGGTAACAGCCAACAGCGGACTTCTTGGATTCGCTGAACGCTACCATGGCCGATTTCAGAGTCACCGGTACTTACCAAAGGAAAAATGATTGGTACGAAATCAAATTCCGAATGTTGGTTGGGAGGAAATTTCAAATTTCACAACTCAGCCTGCTGCCAGTGCTCCCGGCCGAAGTACAAGATCAAGTACTTATTCTGGGTGTTGGGAATTTTAATACTGAGCTCCCTAATAACTTTTCCCCCCGAGCAAGTACTGTCTTGCTCAGATCCCCAAGTGAACTCGGAAGTACTTCCGATAGCACCGACGACCATATTAACCATCGACTGTCATCTCAAGACCATCTGACACGCTCTTCGAGTATTATATTCCTGTATGTCCTCATGAATAGTCCCTAGTGTTATCGTCTGTTAGCGTGGACACTCGCTGCCTCTGCGATGGCGACTTTTGCTAATTCCTCTTTCTTCGACACCACACGCATCTATGCGACGTTCCAGGCCTACCTACCCTAGGTCCCTGTTGGCATTCATAGTCCGGTACCACGAGCGCAACGTAGGGTGCAAGATTGGATAGGAGCTAAGTGGACCCTTGGTTGTGGGGACGGGTCCAGTTCTAGCTGGTACTCAAGATGGAGGGCTTGAACTCGCGACCTAATGTTGATTCATTCGGGATTCAGGTCAAGCGACAGTCGAGCTCACCCCCTTCAATGTCGCGTTACTGGCGTCGACCCAAGCCTCTAAGAGGATCGAAGTTGCCAAGGTACCTCAAGAATACACCAGAGAACACGGGTCAATATGGTACATACAGGCGAAACGCAGAGAGTCTAACATTCTTGGAGGATAGCAGTGTGGATCTAGTCATTGCTGGTGCGTGTGTTAGATATGATAAACCTGATAGTACTGTTTGTTCATGATGTCTGTGTGGTTGCAGCCCAGGCATGCCATTGGTTCGATTGGAACAAAATGTGGCCTGAGCTCGCAAGGGTGCTGAGGAAGAACGGGAGTGCTGCATTCTGGGTCTGTATTCCTATCTTCGAGTCATCACTTGTCCAGTCATTCCTACATTTTATTTGGCCTAGATTTATTCCGAGTTCCGCTTCACTCGTTATCCGTCACTCACACAGAACATCAACGCTTATAGCCAAGGGATCGACCCATTGAACAGCGTTGCCCCATACTGGCAGCAACCCGGGCCGTTCGATTTTAGAACACCACCTGGTTGAGGTGCCAGATGGCAACGAAGTGTACCTGGGGCGTTCACTGACTTTGAGAGAGTCTTCTTCACAGGTCTGTCTGAACATATCGATGCGTGACACTGTACTAATGCATAGCAGGTGACCACTACCCATCTCTCCCTTCCCCACACTCCGTGATCTTGCACAAGAAGATGACGTGGGATGACCTGCTATCTTATCTCAATACATGGAGCTCGTTGCATACGTTCCGTCAGCACAACCCCACGGATGCGGGAGAACCCGCGTGGAGATGTTGCAATGCGGTTCTGGAAAGATCTTAAGGAGGGTGCCGAACGGGAGGATTGGAGAGCCGTGGAGGACATGATGAAGTAGACATTGAATGGCCGGTGGCGATGATATGGTCAAGAGAGCGTAATGGTTCTAGCGGCAGATATTTTTTCGTAGGTGACTTGCAAATCATCTGACTAGAGACTATCTAGGCAACTATCAATCCCATGATTCGGAAGGCCAGCAAGGCTACTATGTCCCAAAAATCAGCTTGACAAATATAGTACTAACAGAACTGGACGTTTCACTATGCTATCACGTCTCGCCAGAGCAGATCCCCTGGCCGCAGTGAGATCATCGCCTGTGTTCGGTGACGGACTAACAATCACTTAATACAACCATATCAGCATCCTCGCATTTTTTCGAGTGCAATTTTGTCACCTGTGATGCAATTGCGCATGCCCTCTCCGATGTGGCCCGTCGCGAGATCCACCTGCTGCCTTATCAGCATTATTGTGAGCTGTGTTTCTTGGTTACGGAACTTCTTCATTCAGGATGCAGAATTCCGAGTCAGCTGGACAAGCTGTGACATGTTGCAACTCCATGTTTAGCCTCGAGAACGTGCGGACTGCCAGCAGTATGTTTAGAACGCTTCTTATCTGCGCTGGGAACAACGTAGGTAAGTCTATTTCACGGTTGTGCAGCTAATTATAGCAGACCTTGGGGAACGCTGCTGCAGTAGTGCTGTCTCCCATCCGGGCAGAATCGACAGAACTCAAGATGTACTCAACAGATAGTAGACATCAATGTGGCGTAATTCTTTTCGTTATTCTGCCACCTGCCACACCGACAGAATATGGTATTCCACCAGTTCTGCCCATCACATCGTTTGAATTTTTTATCATAATTTATGCACAGGGAAGAAAGGTAGCGGGAACCGCTCTGTTCCACTACATAGAGATATATCATATCGTCATTCGTGCGATCTGAAGACATCTTGCTGTCTTACGCAGCTTAGCAGCCCGGCTTTTCTACATATCACCATATGCTAGTTTTCAAACAGGTTCTGGCTACTCCCCGCTCGAGCGCTCTTGATCCGCGATTTCTAGAGATCGACCACTTGAGTTTCATGATTCGGACTATGAAGTACATAAGTTGTTGCTGCAACATTGCAACAAACGAAGAGCCGACAAATCGATTATGAAGAACGACATACAGTAAGATGTAAAACACGATGCAAAGATGTACTGAAAATGAAAAGGAAAAGCGCGCAGGCTGGATGGGCACCGGTACCATGCATCAACAGGAATAATTGTTCCATCATAATTTAGTGCTGAGATTAATGTCCTTGTCCATTCACACCTGGAGGTACGGCTGTTCGTTGTGCATCAATATCAGCTCATCGATAAAACAAATCTTCCATCAAATCCCCTTCTCCTCCAAAAACTTATCCACAGTATCCCAAGCTCCTTGGCAAGCCCCTCATCCGTTGCCACCTTCGTTGGCTCTACTATCTTACCCACTGGTGTCAAATACACGCCCTTGTACTTCTCGCGCTGCTTGGCGACTTCTTCCGACGCAGCTGCAAACGCCGAGTTGTACGCACACCTGGTCTGGTTGTAAAAAGAAGAGGGACACGATAGGCTTGACGATGAACTGGACGTGAGATAGGGGTGGTTTATGGGTGAAGGTGTTGACTGCTCCAGGGTGAATGGCGATAACGGTGATGGGAGAGCCAACAGCGGTGAAGCGGTCGTTGAAGTTCAAAGCATAGAGCATATTCATGAGTTTCGACATGCCTAGTGAAGGGATTTCATGAGATAAAAGATACCGATGGACGACCGACGTACAATAACGCGCGAAGCTGGGTGAAAGCGAACTCTTGAACTCGTTGTTAAAATCATCAAGGTTGCGGAAACGAGTTTCCCCTGATACAAACCGTGGGCGTCTGAAGCGACCTGGATGGTGGTATGGAACTGTAAGTTTCGGGATGTATGGGGTGAATCAGATTCACATACGACGACTATGCGGACGTCTGAATTTGGTTCAGCTGCTGTCTGGTCCAGCAGCGGTTGAAGGGTGCGTGTCAGGACGACATGACTGATGACACTGGAATGAATAGGTGAGTGCTTGGTACATGTTTTTAGCCAGGAGACGCACTTGACCATCACTATCTCCTGAACTCCTAGAATGTTGTGTGAGTGCAGATCTCTACGGAGCGAGACCAAAACTTACCATCCGGTGTCATGGCATAACTTTCAATCATCCTATAGGGCATTCAGTATCGATCACGCCCATGCGAACAGAACAGCTTACACCGCAGCATTGTGAACTGTGATTCGTTCAGCATGCCAAAATCGTGAACGAACAAAAACATATACTGACTGAGAACATCCAATCTCTTCTCCTGCTTCATAAATTCCTCTGCCGCTTTCTTCGCATTTCGAGGGTCCTTCAAATCGAGTTCCAACCAGATAACATCGCCGTTCCCAGGACCCAGTCCCTCTGCTGTCAGTTGCGCGATCGCCTCCTCTGCCTTGCTTCGGTTGCGTGCGGCCATGTACACCTTGGCACCACGACGTGCCAGGTGCTTCACAGTCGAGTAGCCGATACCTGCGCTACAAAGCAGCTATGTGAAACAAATTTGGATCATGAGAGAGATTGTACTCACTTGCCACCTGTGATAAGTATGACTTTACCAGACAAGTCTGGGAGGTCAGTGACTGGGTCGAATGATTTTGAGAAGAAACCCATAGTGATGAGATAAATAAATGTAACAAGAAAGGGGGAGAAACAACAGAAGGTAAATGTCGAGTACAGTTAGTTGTTTATATACGGGGCGGTTGCCAGGGATGATTAGATCATTGGCCGACGACATGCTTTGTCAATACCGGTGACCGTGTGTCACAGTTGTACGCGCAAGTGCTACAGCAAGCTAAACTCCGAGGCAACTCCGAGGATGTCGGAAATTATTCTGTCCGTCGGCTTGCAATTGAAAAAAGGATGGCTGTTTTCCTTATAAAAGTTTAACCTGAAAGGGAGACTGTAGTCTGTCAGTCCCGGGCCATCTGGGGAGAATTAGCGCCTGAAGTCAACACAGCAGCAAACATTACCTCGAGGGCCAGATCGACAGATGGCTGAAACGCAATGTCAATCATCCATCCTTAGGACCGACCCCGTGGCAAAATCTGTCGTTTTCTGGGGAAGGTTAGGAATGATGCAATCAAAAGGATTTCTGTAAGTCGAGACTCGAAATCAATACTGAGTGTACTAGGATCCCAGGGATAATCTTACACAAACGAAGTTCAACGATCCACACAGGTGACATTCCGATTTCCGCTCTCTCTGTCTAACTTCTGCTGACCGCACGGATTCAGGATACTTCTGCTGTTGTGAAACAAGGCGCCGATCCCCAATCTGTCAACAACGCACTTTGGGATGCCGGTCATGGTGCAGATCAGATGACTTTGGGGACGCGCGAGACCCGTATTGTCCGCAGGCAAAAATGGACCAGCAGCGCTCGATGATATAGACAGTGTAGAGGCTACTCATATTCAACTCAGGATATTCGACGCTGCATCAGTGAACTGAGGGATAAACTAGAAAGAGATATATAACAATGTATAGTACATAATTACAAGCATGAGCATAATTCTGCTATCGATCATTACATTCTAATATTTGACCTTATAGAGGAAAGAATAGTTCCTGATGTTCATATCCCTGCGTGCAATCTGGAAAAGGCTTATATGTTGCTTGAACTCATACCGGAAGGGAAGGTGGAGCAAAAGTTGACAATAAGACTAGAGGAATTACCACTGCCACATCAAAGATAAAACTCATGATTTCAAAGTGAAGAATGTAAGATGGCATTGTTTCAAAGAACAACTGTATGTCCACGTAGTGAACAAGGACACATACATGTGCTTCTGTGAGTTTCAACACCATCTACTTTAAGTTCTTGATATCTGAAGACTGTAGGTCAACTTCCCAATCATGATGAAAGACAGCACCTTTCAAATAATGACTATGTGCCTACAGAGTAAATGGGAATAAATATATGTGCTGTTGTGAGTTTTGATGCTATCTACTTGAAATTCTTGATGTCTGAAAATCATAGGTCAATTTCCTGAGTCATGAATGAAAGACAGCACTGTTCAAAGAATGGGAGTTGCAGAGCAATAGTTAATGAAATAAATGTATCTACTGCTTTGAGTTCTGACACCATCTGTTTGATATTCTTGATACTCATCAAGTATATATCAGTTGTGAATCTGACTGAAAAAGCTGTACCTAGTTCACGCTTGACACTTGCCTCAATATCTCTCTTGTCATGCAGCTGTGCAGTTGTATAGCTTTGTGTCAAATCTCTGTCACTTCAGTGACAACTTTCTATGTGAGCATAGAGGCCAATATCTTGCAGATAACATCAGTATAGTCATTCAAGCGCACAACCAGGAGATTAGTTTGTGCTTTGACTTCAAAGGCCATCTTTTCTATATATCTAATGTTTGTCTGCTATGTATCAGTAGCAGATAATGTTGATATATTCATTCAAGCATGTAACCAAAAAATAAGCTTGTGCTTTGACTGCACAGAGCCATCTTTTGGATATATCTGATATTTGTCAGCTATATGTAAATTGGGAATCTGTGCAAAAAGCTATACCTTGCCAACAGTTGGGGCACATTTTCCAAGTCTACTCAGCAGAAAGCTAAGCATTCATTTTGATATGTGTCAGCTATATGTAAATTGGGAATCTGTGCAAAAAAGCTATACCTTGCCAACAGTTGGGTCACATTTTCCAAGTCCACTCAGCAGAAAGCTAAGCATTCATTCTGATTTCAATGCTATCCCTTTCAGATGTCTGTTGACCACCTGTCATTCCTTGCTTACCATTTGACAGAGGTAAGATGTATTGAACCATGCATCAACACAATTGCATGACATTGTGCACTGTCAGAAGTGTTCTTAATGAGGACATTTTGAGGTTATTTCTTTCAGACATCTAATGATCATCCATCATTCCTTGCTTACCATTTGACAGAGGTGAGATGTATTGAACCATGCATCAACACAATTGCATGATGTTGTGCACTATCAGAAGCATTCTTAACACAGTCATTTTGAGGTAATCTCCTTCAGATATCTAATAACCATCCATCATTCTTCATTTACCATTTGACAAAGGTAAGGTGCATTGCACCATGCATCAACACAAGTGTGTGCTGTTGTACACTACCAGAAGAGTCCTTGATAAAGATGTTTTGCTGTCATCTCTTTCTAATGTCTAATGAGTATCTGTGGTTCCTGGCTTACCATTTGACAACAGTAGGGTGCATTGCACCATGCATTGACACAATTGTGTGTTATTGTACACTATCAGAAGAATTCTTGACGAGGACATTTTAGTATCATCTTTTTACTAATCACCACGAATGTCCTGTATTTCCAGGGTCAGAAAAAACAGACAGATTCACAGACTGTAGCTTAAGATCGGCGGGAGTAGTGCAAACTGATGCTTTCAAAGCTTTAGCCACTCGCATTTCATACGTCATCGAGTCACAAGTAATCAAAAGTCATGACATTATTGAACTAAAATTAGGATATAAAGTGACATGCAAATAAGATGGTAAGACGATAACAGATACTTAGTCTGAATTGAACGAAATGTCATCGCGGTCCGCTCTCTGCCTTGCGAGAGTGTTAATGGACATGGCAGCCTTTGCCGCATTGCTAAGATCCTCACGTCGACGCCTTCCGAAAACTTTTCTAAGGAATTTGAAATAATTAGTCGAGACTTGTTGAAAGGATGGATGCCGCACATAGTCCACCACTCCAGGAGTCTGGTGACTCTCCGCCGCGCTTCCCGGCCAGGGGGCCTTTCGAAAAAATCCACTATAGTTTGCCAAACTGTATATAGTCGAAGTCGCCGTCGACAGACCGCCAGGAAGTAACAGAGGAAAGGGCGAATCGTACCTGCCAGTACAGCCATCATTTACATTTTTCAGAACGAAACTATCAGAACGACTTACTTGGCAAGCGATGTACGCAATAGAACGTGGAGTGACCTTATCCATCTTGATAATTTGCGCTACATGTTTCTTGACCTTGATTCCTGAGAGTGCTTTCTTCGCGCGCCTGTTGTTCTCGACGATATCTGCGCCATCGCCGTTACCGTCAACGTCCTTTGCTGAAGAGGGCGAAGTAAACACAGCTTTATAACCCTGCGAACGAGTTAGGATTGTTCCTGGAGAACTCAGGTACGACGAACCTGCACAAGAATTCTGCCCTTGAAGAGCCCTTCCTCCAGATCGTCTGAATTGGCATTATACTTTTCATACAAAAACGACGGAAAGGAGAGATCCGTGACAACATAGCCCTCCGATCGATCTCGAATCCCTGTCCTTACGCTGGTGAACAGTTAGCGTTGTTCAGGATCCGGAGTGCACCGTAAATACTTACGCTGGGTCGTTCCAGTCAAGTTCAGCCGGGCAAAGTAGCCTACCACACGCCTCATTGATGAATCCGCGACAATTCTTATTGTCATGGTCAACAGGAGGGTCTGGTTTCAGTTCGCGATTAACCCAGTCTGAAATAAGAGTCTTGAGCTTTGATGTATCATCCCCATGAGCACCGTCAGCCCCTTGCCTAAGCTAAAAATGACTTAACGATAAAGTCAAACATTGATAGTGATAAAACACACCAATTTTAACAGGCGCACATACTCATCATGCTCCATGTCCGTGACCGTCTTCAAAAACCAGGGCAAGGTTCTCGTCAGGACATTATATCCTTCTGCCAGCCGATCTTGGCTACATAAAAGTCAACGAGTTCAGTCACTGCAAGAAATTAGTAAGAAAACATCACTGACTCGATAGTAGCAGCATCGTGATCGTGATCGTCTTCGAGATCATATCTTCTATCATTTTCCGATACAAGGTCCTCGACGCCGTTGAACAAAGCAACGACACGCCTGAAGCCTCTTCCTTGGGCCAAGTAATAATTTGTTTGCCTTTGGCACATGGTGAGCAAACTTGAACGTATGCAGCGGAAGGAATCATGATATCTTTCTTTCACAGCTCGCCCGGACTCGAGACTCTCTATTTTCTCCTCTAGTTCGGCAATTTTTCGTCTGTGCCGAGCTTGCGCAAACGTTGATTGGGATGACTCGAAGTCAGGCTGCTGAATACCATGGTCGTTCCGCCGGCTCCCGGTCGGTGATGCGCTGCCCTCAGCATGCGACATGGAGTTTGACTCGGAGAAGGACTTGGAAGTGACAAACGGGCTTCAAAAGCAGTAGACGAAGAATGAGAATGAGGGAGGTAAAGACGATGGAAATGAACTCAACTAGCACTCGCTTTATATACTGGTGGGCTCAGACACGTGACTGCCCTAAAACATTTAATGTGAACATTACTGCATCCCCCACATACGAAGCGATTGCAAGAAGATGAACTTACTTAAAATGGACTTGACGAAAGCGTGATATTATGTAAGCACGATGCGCAAATGATTTTCCCTGCTGTCAGCTTTCATCAGTCTGAGCCGGAAAAGCCCTAATTTCATCGTAGCGAGCACACACATGCTTGTAAGTTCATCCCATGAATACAGGTCCTGTCAGTTGAGCACACACATGCTTGTAATTCATCCCATGTCAGGTCCAGTTGAAGCTCTGGAAGTCGTAGCCAAGCCGATGCAGGCAATTGAGATGAGGGCGGTATCAACCAGATGCGACTGTTTGTAGTGTCAGTATATCAAAAGAGGAAAGCACAAGGCACTAGCCACTCCAGTCGATGCAGCTCAGTGGTTATCATCGCCATGACGTCCCGACTAGCCCTCGTGTTCTCCTCCATAAACTAAAAGTAAAGCTCAGTGCGAGAAACAGGTACTGCAATGAGTAGAAACGTTACCATTGGACAGCATCGTTTCTCATATTCGCCCAAACCTGACGATTGAATCAATCTTCCCCATAACTTTATGTCTGTCTCAATTTCATCCCTGAAGATAGGGGGAGAAACCGGAACGACGTATGGGTTGACTAAGCACCGGAAGACCCGACTGCAAAGTCATCAGTAGCAGGGAACATACGAGCGTATAAAGCAAGCGTTGCGACATACTAGCTCTGCCTGGATTTCGTGTGACTGGCAACACCACGCATGTTCCATTCATGCGTCTTTTTCCCTCCCAGTTGATCATAACACATGCGCGTTTCGTAGTATGACTCGACCCAGAGTGAGCGGGCGATATGAAGTCTCAACAAAGATTTTCAAGTTCTGATAAGGTAAAGGCGTGTCCGAGAATAACAATCGCAAGAGATTTGTAGAAAGAGCCACCGACTTCCAACCTCTATGCTACCACTCTCCTAAGAAACAGTGACGGAAGTCAAGTCCTTGGTGCTGTTGCAGGACGGTGAGCAAGCATGAGAAACAGGGGCGGACACAGGACATATTCACACTCCACGAAGGTGCCGATGTGACATGTCCCAGAATGTCTGGATATACACCGACACCCGGCACAACCGCACCTGCTAAAATTCGAACTCCGTGCTTCACCTGCCAAATCTCTCCGAGATCGACTGACTACGTAAAGTTCCCCACTTTCATGCAGTGACGTACGTCAGACTGGGCACGAGGTCTAACCCAGCAGAATTCAGGTATAGTTCCGATCGCTACCGGCCCCAACTTGCGGTCCTTCGATAGTCTTGATTATCATGTTTGTACGTATTTTCGCGCCTCTCTTATTTTTCGCTTGTCGCTTACCTGCGTGGCTGCGTCTTGTCGTTTGCCGTGGCTTCTCCGTTTGCTCTGTCTCCTCCGTATATCTTGTTGTACAGACCATCAATGACTGGTGACGGTGTGGCTGTCGTCTCTCATTCTTTCGACTCAGAGGTTATTTAAGTGTCGCAGAGAGTCTTCATAGCATTTCTTTCCGTGTTCGAACTAGGTGGGTAACCATGGGCATATATCTGTACAAACACACGCTAACAGGTGTTCTCCCCAGGACTCATGGTGCTCACGCTCATACGCGCCATACAGAACTGGCGGATAAACCAAAGCCGTCTGTACGTTGTCCTGGTGAACCATAACATATTATGTATGCGGTTTTTGTGAGTTTACACTTGTTCGTTGTTTTCCCATACTCATCCATGATCGTTGTCTTTCCTGAAGTGCTCTCGGTAACAACATCTTCGCATCGCTGCTCCTCCAGGTACGTGAATATCATAAATCCCTTTTATGATCGAGCCGTTGACGTTCTGTGCCCCAGACTCCTACCATCCTTTTTTTCAGTATGTACCGCCACATCCTCCTGCTAACAATACTCAAACACCCACAGCATAGTTTCCAGTTTACCATTCTTGCAATGCTTGCCACGCGCCATGCACCTCCATCTCTGGCAGGTGAATCGACATCCACACGGCTCTACTAGCGTCCTCGTGCATATTCCAACGTCCGACATCTCATTTGCGAATTCCACGGCGTGATTGTCTTATCCTGTGGCTTATTCGGTGTCGTTCATGGAGCGAGGTTTGGACCGTACAGATGACTGGTGGGAGACGGTTGGGTAGAGTTCTTTCCAGTTATGTATTATTGTCGCAATTGAGGCATTTTCAGTTTTGCACCTACCTGTGCCAACCGAGATGCATGGTCGTGGGACACATGATTGTTTGCGCATTGATCAAGCCAGTGCTGGCGGATATGAGCGCTCTCGGGTTTAATTTCACAGCCATTGCTAACTCGTGCACCTACCTACATCCTTCGAAGAAAGCTCAAACCATCCAAATTACCATTCCGCGCTCATAGATGGGCAGGTGGATGGCGTGGTGTTCCTCAGCCAGCGCCGGTGGCTTGCAAATACTGTGACAGGTATGATGTACCCGTGCTCGAAGGTAGGTACTCGGCCCTTCGGCTTACATCGGGTTTCAACACAGTGGTACTTATCAAAAGTTACATGCTCAACTTATAGAATGAGTCTGTCCGCGGGGTGGTAGTGGCATTTGGGTCTTTTTCAATACCCGTGGGTTTCACTGTAAGCGATGGCGGATTCAAGATCCAGGATTGAGTGTGCTAGTGCCAGACGCACATGTATAGCCTGACGGCATGGAGCATTGTGGTACAGATCTAGTAAAACACACCACGCTCTCCGAATCAACGAACGTTTCTGTTTTGATAGGACGACATCTGCAATGACCTACGCTGCCAACAATTCAAATTTGTCCTCACTCGACCGGGTAAGTTATTTGCACTTCATGGTTTGTCGGTGACAAACACTACTTTAGGCGGGAGAGTCAGGACATCTGCCTTGATGTGGACCGGAAATCAACATTTATGGCATATTGCCTAGGGAGTGTCCGATGAAATTGTTCACGAGATGTAATAACATCTTGGGGAATGGAAATCCGCAGCAGTATCAGTTGGCCTCGTTGGTGTCAAGGCGTCGGATATGCGTGAGTAGTACGCCGTGATTTGCTTCGTGTTCATACTATGTGCTACATAATGTGGTGACCTATTTTTGTCTTCAAGTGTTTGCTGCATGCGCGATGCCACTCCACTGCTGAAGTTCTACCCGAGCCTATTGCTCACTCAAGTGAACAGACGTGTGCTCAGTCCGGGTACTGTAGGGTTGTTGTATGCAAAGGCTGTAAACTTCTTAAAGACAAGCGAGTCATCGAATCTGCTCCGGACCGCTTGAATAACCTATCTTATAGAATTGAAATGAACGACTCGGATATCTTGTCTGTGTTACCTCGTTCTTTTGTTCGCAAGGGTGATAATTAACCGGTGAGGTAGGATCTATGTTGCTTCGAACAACTGCGATAGCCGCGCTGACGCTGAAAGTGGTCTGGATACTCGGATAGCATGCAAGTCAGTCATATGGCTGGTCTACCTAATACACGAAACGCCATCTATCTACAATATATATGAACGATCAACCAACTCAGTGTCGTACGTCAGTCTCATTGACTAATCATACCATAGTTGATCATGTAAGCCTCGCAAGGCCTCAAACTTAATTATTTCGAGATGGTTTGTTTTGTTTTGTTGATGTAATGGCGCTATAAGGCAAGTACAGCAATGAACGAGTGATGTTGTAATTTACGCAAGTAGTTTCAGCTGGAGTCCAGGCCACTGCACACGGAATCCCTGTGTTTTGACTTGCCTTAAATTGAATAGGCGGTCTCAAAGAAATCAAACGGCCATCTTAGTTACCATTTCTCGCTAGCACTGGCAGCTCCAACGAGCAATGCGTGCAAGCCTCGCGTCATCTCTTTGGATCGCTGCCCTTCTCTTAGTTTTCTTTCTACTGACGATGACCCAATGCGGCGCTACAGGCTGCTCCTGGGAGAAGGCAACGGACACTCGTGGACTCAACAGGCATCATGCGTCTTGTCAATTTTACAAGAGGTGCAGCTCTCTGGCAACTCGGAAGAGACGGGAACGTGCCAAAGAAGCTTCAAATGCAGTGCGTACTAGTACTACCAAGTAATTAGCTGTTTTCTTGACTTACGTGGACTTGAACTTCAGAAAATCGGTCGTCTCAGACCAATTGCCCCTTGTTGATTGCTAGCAGGGCAAGGCAAGGGTCTGGCACTGGCATCCTTGAA
>NW_024540103.1:0-17197 GCF_016647785.1 Suillus fuscotomentosus
GGTGTGATATAGAGATCGAGGGAGAGATGCTCTGGTGAAAGAGTTGGTGTAGCTTGAGAGCCAGGACAACGAATGACAAGAGAGATCCCGCCATCAAGACGGTCTTGCATTGTGACCTATTGTTCCCCATGCCATTAGCATCCTCCAGGTAGATAGGACTAGTTGTACTCACTGCATCAAAGAGGTCCTGCAATGCTGCCTCAACAAATTCCTCGTGTGTCATAGACTTCTCATCCAAAATCATGTATGAGTTGAAAGCAACGTATGAAGGATGAAGGCCAGCAGGTTTCCTGGTGTGAAAATGAGTGCTGTCAAGGTGGGCATCATGTCTGAGCAGTGCGCATGCAGCCGCCTGGTGTTCTGTCTTGGTAAATTCCTGAGCAAACATGTTTGAGTGTAAGGCAAATGCTGGCCAGCGAAAACCGAGGTTGGTTTGTGCTGGGCACATCATTTATGATGGCAGGTGGCATCTGAGATATAGACTGCAGCGTACCACGGAGTTGCAAAGGTACTGATTTGACTTTCGAAGGTGAGAATACTATGTTCGAGTCCATAGTATGTTGGATTGTACCAAGGAGTACTGAAAGCGATTAGTGAACGTGTCCGATTAAGTAGCATGGCGCTTACCAGATAATACAAGCCCACCACATTTTGAACAGCTGTGCAAGGATAGACAGTAATAAAGATCATTCGCATCCAGTGTAATTGCTGTACTAGTAGTCCTTACTGTTGGCAGTCCAACCAGTGAAATCAATTGGAAAATCTACACACGTGCACTTCCAAATGATCTACTGTTACAAACTCAGTACTCAAGTACTAATTGAGATCGACAGACACCCAGTGGCACAACAACCCAACCACAACCCCATTTATCAGATCTACCACCTATTTACTATGACCCAGCCACCACAACCCAATTTATCAGATCTAACCACCTATCTACGACCCAGCCAACCACAACCAATTTATCAGATCTACCACCCATCTACGACCCGGCCAACCACAACCCAATTTATCAGATCTACCACCCATCTACGACCCGGCCAACCACAACCCAATTTATCAGATCTACCACCCATCTACGACCCGGCCAACCACAACCCAATTTATCAGATCTACCACCCATCTACGACCCGGCCAACCACAACCCAATTTATCAGATCTACCACCCATCTACGACCCGGCCAACCACAACCCAATTTATCAGATCTACCACCCATCTACGACCCGGCCAACCACAACCCAATTTATCAGATCTACCACCCATCTACGACCCGGCCAACCACAACCCAATTTATCAGATCTACCACCCATCTACGACCCGGCCAACCACAACCCAATTTATCAGATCTACCACCATCTACGACCCGCCAACCACAACCCAATTTATCAGATCTACCACCCATCTACGACCCGGCCAACCACAACCCAATTTATCAGATCTACCACCTATCTACTATGACCCGCCAACCACAACCCAATTTATCAGATCTACCACCCATCTACGACCCGGCCAACCACAACCCAATTTATCAGATCTACCACCCATCTACGACCCGGCCAACCACAACCCAATTTATCAGATCTACCACCCATCTACGACCCGGCCAACCACAACCCAATTTATCAGATCTACCACCCATCTACGACCCGGCCAACCACAACCCAATTTATCAGATCTACCACCTATCTACTATGACCCGGCCACCACAACCCAATTTATCAAATCTACCACCTATCTACGACCAGCCAACCACAACCCAATTTATCAGATCTACCACCTAATTTCATTGTCTGCCTGCCTGCTCACCTCTGATCTCCTGAGACGACCAACCACAACCCAGTTCATCAGATCTACTACCTAATTTCATTATGTCTCTGCCTGCCTGTTCACTCTGATTTTCATTCTCACTGGACCACCTTGTAGATTAATTTGATAAAACATATGATTATTCACAACATGAGGATAAGCGCTGTAAATAAATACTAGTCTCCGACTGAGAGCAGATAGCTAGCGAAATCATCCGTCATCTGCGCTTGATCCTCCTCGAGAACATCGCCATTTGATTCAAAAGAGATAATATCAGTTAAGTCAAGTCTCTCAGCACGCTCTCCATCGATACCAGTTGCAGAAATGCCTGAAAATCATCAATTAGTGAAGTAGAAGAACAAACAAAGTCCACACGGACCAGCGTTTGGCAATGAAACTGTTGCCTCTGGGTGACCATTTGGCGACACTGACAGGTTTGCAACTCAGACACCAATACCACATCTGCCTGAAAATGCAGGCTGTGACTCTATTCGACTTAGTCGGTAAAGATGGACAGCATTGACAGTGGCACGTGCCTGCCACCTCCTTCTCAACTCCATGGCAAGCAGGGAATTGTGATGAGGAGTTGGTCTATCGTTGCAATGGTCTTGGTTTCTTCATCATGTATTGCCGTGCGCAGACGACAAATTTCTATATTCAGACACTGTATTTCTTCACGAGCACATTGGAGCTTGAAGTATTTGACTGTAGCTTCCCAATGAGCGGGTGTGGTCCACTCAACGTCTCGAATGTCAGTACGTGAGTGACGCAATAAGTCAAATTCGCCAAGGAAGCTATATTCAACGATATCCTTCCACATTAGTTTTGGCCTAGGTGGGACCAGAGCGGCAGCCTGAGTGTTGTAATGATTGATAGTGTTCCGAATAGCATCTGAACATCATTGAAGGGCTTTGGTAATATGTTGATGTAGCTTATAACCTAAACAAGCTACAATTCAATCCCAAAACAAAATGAAGACAACTCGCTTACCTGTTCCTGATAACGAAAGTTTGGACAGTTCAAACAGGCGCTCAAGTTCATCAAGCACTGAACAATATCTGAGAAGCAAAGCTTCTTCTCGAAAGCAATTATAATGTTCACCTCTGATTTCCCAGTGTTTGTCGATGCCAAGTTGAACCTCTAAATATCCAGCTAGCTGTTCTGTGTTCTGAAGTTTTGAATATGCTGTATCGACACGAACCCGAGCTTGATTGAGAGCAAGGTGCATATGACTCAGGCTGCCGACATGAATTTCAACTAGTGAGCAATTAGCAGCTTCTCGGGCTTGATTCCATTCCAACCTCGGTCAAACTTAATAAATAAATTAACTAGTGTGAAACATTGGAACTCACTGGCGCTCAGCAAGCTTGTCAAGTACATTGACATATCGGATGCTGACAAGATCCTTGACTGGTGCTTGTTTCAACCCATCAAGATATTCACGTTCTTGCGCATGAAACCGAATAAAGTCAGCATCAGTAAGATTGAGGGTTTCCCAGATGACCGAAAGTTCTGCTGTGAGGGTTTGTATATCTGCAAGCGCCTCCCGATAATGATTCCATATAAAAACACCTGGACAAGGGTGTCATGTTTGGTCATCGAGTAGATATTTATAAAAACGTACTTAACGCTGTATACTTATCCTCATCCCAAAATGTAAAGTGTTGCTCGATTGATTGATGTTGGTGAAAAGTTGTAGCATGCCGCGTGCTTCATGCAAGCTCATTTGATGAAGAAAAAATGTGTTTGCATCCTTCACCCTCCGTGTGTCCAGTGCCTTCGATATACATAGGATGCCAATCAATCTGGCACCTTCAATTATGTGCATGGCCGTGAAACGCTCCTACCATGATCCGCAAATTGAGGGTGGAAGCACGTGGTCCCAAAGTACTGTTCCCTAGCATCTTAGCAAATGCACAACCAATATTGTACGCACAACCTCCATTTTTGCCATATACTGTTAGCAGTTGATCGACAACCGCCAATGGATATTCTGCACTAACAATGATTAGCAGATACAAATTGAATGGAAGATAAAATAGCTTACAGTTCGCCACTCTTAACCATGTCGCAAGCAAGAAGGATGAACCAGTGTCGACATGCAGCAATAAATATCCCTGACTCATCAAACACTGAAAACATCCTTTTGCGTTGTTCTGGACCAGCATTTCGCCACTGGTTGACACAAGTAAAGGAGGATGACGGCACTGTTTCGGTTTGCTTGATGTCTTGCCCGTTTTCAGTATCCGCAGTCGGGTGCTAGTCAGGTTGAGTTGCAGCATCATATAGAGTGGCAGTGAGAAGACTTACAGTGTGTCCTCGCACTTCATCCTTGAACTTATCAACTCTCAAGCGATCAAGCCAGTAGTCAGAGCGAAATGTGCATGAGTCATTTCGGGCAGTTGATGACATCCATCGTTTGAGGCTATTGTTGCTGTCCATAGTCACCAGCCACTCCAGAGACATGTTTTCTTCATCTTCTAGCTTGTAGAAGCAACACGGGCAGGAATTCAGGAGACGCCAGTTGAGCGAGTCGCAGTTAAGCGCTTGGTTGATGAGGACATCAATGTGATGCAGGATTTTGAGATAAATATTGTAAGTGTCCGAAAATTGCGCATTTAAGTACGATCAATACGGAATCTAAAAGAGTTCGAAATGAGTAAACGATTATGACAGACTCAAGAGCTTACATCATGGAGATGACACAACACCTTGCATTGTGCCTGAATGCTGAATCGGGGACAAGTTCAGTGAACCTGCCGATATGCTGTGAGTGTGCAGATGGAGGTGGCGACAGTAGGAAATAATGGGGAGCAGCCTAAGTAACCATGATGAATGAGCATTTTGTTCGGATACCGGTGAGATGGACGAGGCTGCAAAGATGCGTGCTTCCGACCTGGACAATGTTAACAATAGAGCCATACAATGTGACCCGAACTTACTAAAAATATCAACTAGTTCAATATTTTTGAGAGATAGTGAGGAGGACGAGAGAGTGCACTGACAACAATGGTGAGCAAGGGCAAGGGGTGTGGGAACCCCACTACAGGAAATGGTGCACCTTTGCCGAAAGCGCGTAGGGCGCACGTTGCCGAGCCACCTACTACTGTAGTAGAATACCTGAAGTATAAGATTATTTAGTACATGATTTAATGCCGGTGTTGAGGATTGTCGTAACTTAGCCACATAATACTCAACTATACACGTGATAGCTCAGCATAGTAAGGCTGACTTATTGGGAAGGTCAGGTGACATTCGAACCAGTGACACTGAGTGTGACATAATCACACGCTGCACGTGACGAAGCTAGTGTCGTAGCTCTACAGTAGGTCCGTGCCAGGTACAAGTTCGGATCCAGAATCTGGCTTTATTATGAGAGACCCCTATTTTTGAACGTACTTTGGAGAAGCTGGACAGATCAATTGGAAAGGTGATTAATATCATCGACGAAAGGATGATATTGCGGATATGCGGACAGGGGGAGGCAGAGGCCTCCAGACTTCAAGGACCAGAAGTACGGAGGTGGATTGTTTATCGAATCGACTAAAATGATGGTACTACAGCAGTGTATGCATTATCACAAATATAAGACTTTGAGGGATAGCCAGTAGCAAAATGTGTCAACGATGTTAAATGTAATACAGGTAGTTGGATTCCATATCCATGAGATGACAAGTATCAGAAAGGCGGATGAGAGTCTTAATGAAGCACAACGCAGGATACATTAGTCAATGCAAACAGTCCTGGCAGAAGCAACTGGTCGCTTCCCAGTGCAAAAAATGCCAAAATATTGGGCATTTGTTCGAGTGAACACCCTTCGAGAGCGAGAAGGTTCCTCGTTGTCGCCCGATTGAATGTTAGCCGCTGGATATTCCTTAGGCACTAAAGGTCTTGCCCAGTTGTCACCTGGGTCACCTGCTGGGTATTGCTTAGGCACTAGGTGTTTTCGTGCGTGTGACTCCCTCGTAGGTTGCTGCTTTATAAATTCCCCAAGCCGGTTGATTCTCGCTCTTTTTTTCGCGATAGAATCTGGTGCTAATAATCGTTTGTCAATCTAGGGTTCGTATTGCAGCAGGTTCACATACGTGGCATAGCCTCCGCCACGTTTGGTTTTGTTACTGATAAAATAGCAGCAGCAGGCGGGCAGGTCATTTTTCCTGCGGCTGGTGCGTTCGGAGCAACGAGTAATTCCTTGATGCCCAGTTGGGTACGGGCAGTGTCAACTCCCCCGTAACGTATGGCGAGATGAGTATATAGCGGAAGCAAGAGCCGGTTTACTCTATCTGTACGGATCGTGAGAAGAAAATACAGCAAATCAGCGGTAAATGTTCACCGTCCAGTTCCAAAGGAAAGGCATATTTACGGTGTCTGATTAAAATCAGCATTTTGAAGTACGCTGATTTCAACGGCAGCAAAGTCTGTGAACAAGTAATGAACAGGTACAATTTCACTCCCATACGTGTAAGAGTGCTGCGTGCGACCTTAATTACCGAGAGCATTATTAAAAGGGCTTGCGACAATTTAAATTATATTCACCTCAGTCAGGGCGATAATCTTCACAGAGAAATCATTAGTTGACTGTAAAATGGAATTAACTAGAAAGACAAGACTTTTCGACCGTAGCGCTGAAATTCTGAATCTTGCGAGTGGCTGAACTTCAGGAGGTCGTTGATGCCATCTTGAACACGTTTTTGAGAACAAAGACGTTCAGTGAGTTCCAGAGTGACTCGTCGACGATGAAGTGTAGGGGGGATGACATTGTTCATGACTAGTAGAAAGTGGGTGTGAGTGGAGGGAGGTGGAAAGATATGGAAAGAAGAGAGATACTGGCAACACAGAACATGTAGTAATATTAATGTGGCACAGCTTGAGTGATCTCTTGGTCCACGAATATGATTACATAGAAAGCCTTGCCAGCCAGTGCAGGCAATGTAGTCATCAAAAGAATGAATATAGATATCATCACAAGCCCTTCCAAAGTCACCTGTGGATTTCCATCGTTCCTAGAATGTGCCACAGCCATGTCTGGTGGCATACTTTGCGCTGCACCATTCACAAATGACTACACCCTAGTCACGGTGACCCACTGTGGAACTTTGGTGGAAAAATACAAACCTGTCATATTTACGTACAACATCATCAAATAACACGTCCACAAACCACAACCTTGCCAACATCTCAAATACAGCGGCTTTCATTACTACAGCGTGTTACTCGGCTGTACCAACCACCGCGCGTCAATCAAGGCGACACTCAATGGAATCATCTACGAACAGAACAGAACAGGAGATACAGAAACAACTAGAAATTCGGAGAGAGATCGAGCGCTTGCAAGCTCAGCTTACACCCTTTCCCGACTCCGCCAACGATGTAATCGGATCTCCCAAGAGGAAACAGTCATCTGAAGCTTTGCTCGCACCCGCTACGCCATCTCCTAGTAAGTAAGCGTGCGTGCTCTCGGGGTTTTATCAAATGAACGCTGATGGCAGAGAAGAAGAGGAGGGTCGATCATGCAGGACATACACACCATTCATTACTTGGCAGAACGAGTGCCACCTCAGGGTCCCTCTCAGCATCTGGAGCTCGGAGCGTGAATTCTCGGCCTTCGGGTAAAGGTCCGATTGCTGCAGTGCAATATCAGAAACCTGCTCCCTCGAATCTCCTGAGCAAGCTTTCTAAATTATCAGGCGGCACAGCAAAGCAAGAACAAGCAAATTCAGCTCAAAGGTCTCACAGCTTATTGGCTCGGCCCGAACCTGAGCTTTCCATTGCTTCAAATCCCAAAATGATTGCAGTGCCACCTAGTGCCTCCCAGCCTGTTTGGGACATTGTGCCGAACAGAGATGACCGACTGGCTATCATCGAGCAGCTTAAAGTCGGCCCCATGGATCACAAGCCGCCGCTTGACGATCCCCATTTTGAGCGACTTGAGCCAAATTCTGGCATCAGACTTTCGTACGTGTTGTCATCGCAATTGAAATCGATTAGATCATTGGACTCAAGAATCGTATGCAGGTCTCGTTCATTATCGCACGATGATTTGCAGGAGTATCTCCGAGGTCGATATTACCTCTCACCGTCTACATTTTACTCTTGCATACGACTGTTACCCAACCAGTCAGGCTACGATGTGCCCGTCGAAGGTGACTGGATCACTATCGCTGTAGTTGCAGAGCGGGGCCCTATAAAGACTACGCGTGCCCCCGTAGACATCGCTCCTGGCGACGATGGACGTGCAACCGACGATGAAGGAGGCTCCAGTAACACTAACGATCGTAAAGCTGGCGACAATTCTCGTACCCAGGACCCGCAGAAACAGAAGTCCTCGAGAACTCATGGCAAAAAATTTGTCAATATGAAATTAATTGACTTCGGGGCGCGTTCACGACCGTCGTCATCGGGCGCAGTGACCATTCGAGGAGACGCATTTCTGACCCTCTTGCTATTCGAAGCTGATAGTTTTGACCGTGTCACGAGCGACGATGGCAAAGTCAAGAAGCTCTACAAAGGTGGCAGCAAAGGCGCTTTCGAATCGATGTCAAAGCTTAAAGAAGGGGACGTCATCGCTCTTCTCAATCCAAAGGTCCTCAAGCCCTTCCAGGTGAGCTTGCACGAGTAGCATTACCCATGATAGTGAATAACTTGCTCAGCGAAACAACAAAAACGGCAAACCGCACCCAACCGACAACATACTCGCTGTCACACCCGAGTCCGCCGAATCCATTGCTGCCATCGGACGTGCACAAGACTTGGGCATGTGCAAGGTGCTCAAACGCGACGGAAAAATATGCGGAAGCTGGACCGACAAGCGAGTGAGCGACGTATGCGACTGGCACTTGACGAACGCTGTGCAACGGCAAAGAGCCGGGCGAGCTGAGTTCTCTGCAGGGTAGGTAATGTGAATGGTTCTATACCTTTGCTCCGACTCACAACCCCGTTCCTCAGGACCTCTGGAATGACAACTTCGTCATCAAAGAAACGCAAAGCAGATTATGATCCGCAACGCCAGTGGGGACTGAAGCCTTCTGAAGCATCTGGCTCGCGTGGAGACAATACCACGTACGTTGTCTCAGGGCACGTCGTGAGCGGATCGAATCGGGATGTCTCGTCAATGTTTGTCGCTGAGAACATGGGGCGCGAAGGCCAGGCGCGCGCGAAGCGAAAGCTGATGCAGGATGCTGATCGCGAGCTAAAAGGCCTACTCGAGAGGGACCAGGAAGGCATGCGTGCTGTTGCCAAGGCCAGGGAGATAGGCGCGATGAGGGCGAAGCGAACCTCTGATAGTGCTAAGGATAAGAAGTCCTCAAAGCAGAAGCAAGCCGCGAGAGATTTAGATGGTATTTCAGAATCTGATTATGCGGAGACATCGAATGCACCTCAGACGAAGCTGGCCTATTCGGCAGATATCATTAAGAAGCTTGGATTCGATCCTGCAGCGAAAACAGGGCAAAAGCGGGCAGTGCAGTCTTCTGTGCAAGATAAAGTGCGTTGGTTAACAATATCTACTTGTTCTCTCTAACAGAGCCTTGGTGCTTGTTTCATAGATTGCAGCTCTCGCAGCTGTCCGTGAGTCCCGGAAGGAAATTAATCTTGGTCCGCGACCAGGCCCTAGAATTCGTTCTGGGGTGACTGTTCCTGCGTTCATGCTAGAACATGAACTGGACAATGATGATTGTGGTGAGGAAGGAGATGACAATGTCAGTACTGGAGATGGACATGAATGTGACGAGTTGATAGATCTCGATGACTGATTCAGAGGTCACAACGGACAGGTAGTACTCAGAGATACAGACAGCCCTAGTTTTCACTTGCATCTCTTCACGTTGGCAATGCAACTTGATGTGGTGCCAAAGGAGCGTGTCGTGCAAGAAGATTCTGCTGCTTGTACTCATACGTTCTATGTGTACTTTCAAATACTAATGACCACAGATCTCGATTCTCCAAGTTGCATTCAAGCTCCTTGCAAGGTGCCATGCTACAGGCTCGGACCAGCTGGGGTCATCATCTATGTACGTGAAAATGTATTATAAGGGTTATCGACTATACTGACACTCAGGGCAGCGTTCGACGCTCGTGCATTCTTATTTTAATGTGCAGCGAGAAGCATCAGATACGTACCAGTGTTGCAACGTTCCTCCCGTGGAGCATCAGGCCTCTCAAATCTCAACTCCCCCGGCGCGATAGATTTCAGCGGCGAGCACAAATTTGCTTCTCCCGTCTCATACTAATCCTGCCTCTAAAAATTTATTCAGTCCCTGAACATGCATGGAATAATTTATGTGATTGGGACACAGAGGCACTTTCGATTCTGGAAAGCGCCAGTCGTACTAAAGATGCACAGAGATGCACACGTATTACTGCGATACGCACAAAAGCTGCCGCTATTATTTCTACCATCACGCACCAGCTCGCACTAGCTTTCCCGGTGCGCATTCGAGGCAATATCGAGGAAGCAGTCGAGGAAGACAAGATGCTCCTGTCGCCTAGAAATTGTCGCAGCGATCTGTCTGTGTATGCTGCCATGGCCATCAATTATATCTGCCGCTCGTCATCATCCGAAGCAACGACTATATTTGTTCTTTCATGAGCAGCCAACTGTGGCATGTCAATGTTAATATCGATCAGCTTTTTCGACAGATTTCGCAACTTCGGCTTCGGAGGATCCAATTACCACTGCCGGATGTTGGCGTCTATCCAATTCATCTCACAGACCCGTTTCCATGCAAAACTGGAACATCTCTCTCATGTGGATCAAGAAAGCTTGGCTGCGATGCTTGGAGCATTTTCACCTGTTATCTTGAATTCATCTGATGGGGAAATGTTGAGATCTATGATCACGCTTGGCTCTGCAACTCTGTGACAGACCCTTTACGCTCGAAGGAATAAGTTATAACGCACGACACGAGCACCTTGCATGTTGCTGCCTTGGTTTCTTTGTACAAGAACCATCGAAGCCCAGCGGTAGATGGTTCGTTCCGCTGCCCGATTTATCGATTTCTGCGCTGGGTTCTTTGGCCTAACACGGCAACAAAATTTGAAATATATTTCCTCTGTTTACGGAGACAACACTGCGACATTGGGCGTTGTACTCGACAGTGGCCATACTTCGCTTACTCTCTCATCATCTGGTTATAGCAAGAGACTCATTTATCCTTGGTATTTTTATCATGTTGGGTGAGGGTTCTATGCCAATAGTCAATGAATTAGACATGGCTTGGGTCTGTCGGACAACATTGTGGTTGGCATAAATTTCTCAGAGAAGGTACTGTACCCTTCAATACATGTCACTGAATTTGCTACTTACTACACATTCTTAGGAAGGTCACGGGAAAGATGGGTAACTGATCGTCAACAAGAACTAAAAGAACATGAGAGCCAGTACACATGACAATTACGCAAAGGACCTCTAGTCCAATTTCTTGTCCGAAACAGCCCCAGTCGCCTCATTGTGCTTACCCACAAGCCGATCAACTTCAGCAGCCTGTTGTGCGGCCTGCTTTTTGAGGTTTGCTGAGGGATGCATGTTGAGTTTAGGAACGAAACGTCGATAAAAAGCGATAAACGCACCAAAGTCACGGTCCTTTGCTTCGCTCGCGGCTAATTTTTTCTTGAGTTCTTCGATTTGCTTGGATTGGTCACCCTTGGCGCCAGCACCAACCTGTAAAATCAATGATATATAAGCAGGAGCCAACCCCACATGGAGGGTACTCACAACTTTCTTCAATTTGGCGTATTCCTCCTGCGTGTGGATGAGGTCCAAGATGATGGAAAACGTGCGGGTGAGGACCAAAGAGAGGAAGAGGCAGAAACCAGTTAGGTAAGTGTTTCGTTGAGCGCTGATAAGGAAAATAGAACGCGTCAAATTGAATCATACGTTATGACAGAGGATGGGGTGCGCACTAAAACTTGCGAGCGGCGAAATCAGTTCGTGCGTCATGTGTGCCCTGGCCGCCTGTTTTTGCCATTTCGGTTTCGGCTGTTACACGGAACATGCGTTGGAGGGCATCTAGGAAGAGAATGCCTACGAAACTGTGACATGATATTAGTAAGTGAGTGAGGTGTGAGCGATTAGAGTGCAAACATGAAGGAAATCTTAAGTCCATACGCGACTTTGGCGACGATGGGGCTTTCAGAGAGAAAATGGAAAAGTTTTTTGCGGACTGTGAAAGGGAGTGGGGATACAAGCAGGCAGAATGTTGCCATCTAGTTTGGACGCATTATGAATCATGAATTGAAGTCAGGTGCTGCCAGACTTACTTCTGCTGCTAGGAGTAAGAATGTAAGCGAGTAACTGTGGAATCATGAGAGCTTGTCGAACTCGGTTTGTTCAATACATACTAGATTGTCATCGTGCTTAACGTCGTTGTTGCCGTCAATGTCAAGGTCGTTGTCGAAGCTTTGAATTTAAAGGTCAAAGTCTACGTCGCAGCCTTTAAAACGGGATGGGTGCACTGCTTTGTGGAACGTGTTCAGCGTGACGTCACAGACACGTCCCCATCATTACATAATCGATTCCCATCTACCCCTTGAACGCGTCACTCTGATCACCCGATTACGCTGCCGCAGACCTGCACATCCAAATCAATGGCTCCACTACAAGTACACGTTAAACACGCAGGAAAAACTCTCGATGTTGACCTAGAGACATCACTTCCACCTGCCGCGTTCAAAGATGCGATTTATCAGGTCACGGGCGTGCCACCGGAGCGTATGAAAGTTATGATCAAGGGTGGCGTGCTCAAGGTGCGAACTTTTCATGTTATGCGGATGCTTCGATAGATAGCTTATTCGTGTAGGATGATACGGATTGGAAAAAGGTGGCTCCTAAAGCGGTGAGTGCGCTCTTGTTTTGTTTTGTAGAATGTGTATTAAATATGTGGTTAGGGACAGACGTTCATGGTTATTGGCGCTGCGGGTGAGCTCCCGAAGCCACCTGAAAAACCGATTGTTTTTCTTGAGGGTAAGCATCTCAGTATGCATGTGATTTAAGGGTTGTAGTGATCGCTTTTGCGCAGACATGGACGAGTCGGAAATCGCAGAAGCCGTACGTTTCTTTTATTTGCGCTCGTGTGGATTACTCAGGTTTTTATTCTTGCAGCTCTCTTTACCAGTTGGATTGAAAAAGTAGGTGCTACAACAATCTACAGTGTACCGTGAAGTGACAAGTATATGCTCGCAGTCTCGGAAATACCTGCTACATGAACGCCACCGTCCAAGCGATGCGTGCAATACCAGAACTTCAGACAGCTCTTTCAACGTATGCTTCTATTTCTAACATACGTGGCTCGTGATCCCATGTCTCATAGGTCACCACATTTGGATGTCCTACCTCGTGCGCTGAGAGACTTGTACGGCGACATGTCTCGTACGACGGAGGGATATATCCCTAATACGTTTTTGAGCGTGTTGCGTCAGATTGTGCCTCAGTTCGGGGAGGTTGATAGATCGGGCAAGAATGGAATCTTAGGGGGGTTCGCGCAGCAAGGCGAGCGGTTTTCTGCCGTCTTTTTGGTTGGGTCGTTGACTTAAGGTATAGACGCTGAGGAGTGTTGGACACAGCTTGCGAATGGCTTGAAAGAGGTTCCTGGGATTGATGCTACGGGTAACACAGTAACGGGGGGGAGGAGATTCGTCGATCAGTTTATGATGGCAGAGATACGCAGAGAGTGATCTAGATTTTCCCTTTTTTGCTCAGCTTCAGCTGACTGATTCGGACAGATTGAAATGCGACGAAGCGCCTGAAGAGCCTAGCACTGTCACGATAGAAAAGGTGCTGAAAATCGAGTGCAATATTTCGGCGACAACGAATTATATGCATACTGGTATCAAGGATGTATGCATGTTTTTTGTGCTTGAGTTGGTCTTTGCTTATGCGTATGCAGGCACTGAACTCTCAATTGGATAAGAACTCTCCTTCGCTTGGACGTCAAGCAGTTTACAGCCAGACATCGCGTCTCTCGCGTCTACCGAGTTACCTGACGGTGCACATGGTTCGTTTTGCATGGAGACGCGACATCGGAAAGAAGGCCAAGATCATGGTGAGCATGAATCATTTCTAGTTCTGCCTCACGTCTCACGGTCCCCTAGCGCAAAGTGAAGTTTGCGTCAGAGTTTGATGCGTTGGAAATAGTGACCGATGAACTGAAATCGAAGCTCACGCCGGTGTCCAGCCGCCTAAAGTCTATTGAGAAAGAGCGTGCCGAGCGGCGGAAGGTGCGTAAACGGACGAAAGTGGCGCAGGAGGCGTCGTCGTCATCTAGGCCCACAGAGGAGAGTGCGGATGTTGAAATGGCGCCTGCGAGTGAGGTGGTGCCGGGGGACCTGGAGGAGGAGAGCATATATCGTGCGCGGGAACTGCAGGAGCTGGAGGGATTGGCCGATGCTGACCTGAAGAATGATTTTGGGTGCAGCGTGACTGGGTTGTATGATCTTGTTGGTGGGTGTCGTTGTGATTTTGCTTGGGGATAATCTGAATTTTGGAATTTTGGACAGCCATCGTTACGCACAAGGGAGCAGATGCTGATGCGGGGCATTATATCGGTTTCGTGAAGAAGAGCGTATTCCATGCAAAGTCAGGTGATGGACGTGCGTTTGATGAAGACGATGAAGATTGGTACAAATTTGATGATGACAAGGTGTCGGTGTTTCCCAAGGAGAAGCTGGGGACGATTGATGGAGGAGGGGAGGACGCATCTGCCTATGTGCTTTTGTACAGGAGTAAGCCGTTAGCATAGTGTTCGATAAATGACGGTGCGTAGGTATAATGCAAGAATACAATGAATCTAAGTACTACGATTCGCATCATCACCATCCAGGTCGTTTGCACCATCTAGGTCGTTTGCAGAGGGAACGGCGGCTGATGCTGCAGCGCCTGCAGCGGCGTAACCTTGTGATTGTGGCACGACGTCCCTTTTGAGTAGATGAGATTCAGATCACAAACATGAAAAACAAGACGAACCACTTGATTTGAAAGCGGGTGACGCGTAGTTTTGTGCTTATATCGCGTACAAGTCTATCAAACTGAATTTTCTCCGGAGGAGTGGCTTTCATGTCCTCGTTATCGTACTCTGTGTTCTGATAGTACCCAACGCGTACAAACTCTTGATCACGATAAGACCCTGTGAGGATAAGAGCAGCGACGCCCAGGACGTCCTCTGTTGGTATTTTCGCGGGATCAGGAGCGAGACCCTCGAACTCGAAAGAGTTTACGCCGACTGGGACTGGACCTACGAGGCAGTCGTCTAGTTCTTGGTCTAATTCTTCATTCCCTGGTGAAGATACATAGATGAGCTTCCATTCTAGATCTATTTTTGAAAATTAGCAGGTGAAAGCTACGAATGAAGTATTGTACTGACCGTCTTTGAGAGGCGCTATGCACTCAAAAGTGACGCGAAAGTGGTACGGATCCAAGAATCTTGCTGGATTGTTAAAGAACTCGACATTCTACGGATTCGTTGACGATTTTCAGTGATTTTTTGGTAGTGAATTAGACGCACGCGGATTGTAACTATCGACATCGTGGAAGAGGATGATGCGGGGTAAGGCACGTGGTTTGCATGCGGTGTCACTCTGCTTTTGTTTCTTCGAAGCCACTTATGTCTTACTGACAGTCAGCCGCGACTACGACACCGACCACGACGACCACGACGACCACGACAGTGAGGGTGGGGCTGAATATGACGTCGGCGATGAGTAGCGCGACGACTGACTCAGAGATACCCACAGACGAACTCGCACCAGCAAACCTCTTGCTCCCAATTCCCGCACCTTCTTTAAACAATTCACAGTCTTCGTTCTCATTCTCCCGTACATCAGATACAGAATGGAAATCGCTCCCACAGGAAGTAGCATCTGCAGACATTTCAATAGCTCGTATGTTCTTTATTTGTGTTGGTCCGCATGCCTCTAATCTTTTACCAGCTGATGGCAGCTTCGTCGAGACTTCATCTGGTTCAGCTGCCAGAGAATTAAAGAGGCGCTACGATCAATTTCTTGGTGTAGGTAAAGATGTCCGTTCTCCATACGCCATCACCGCCTTCGTCAATCAGCACGGAAAGCAGATGTATCGTGTCAGGTGCGGTTACTCCTGTGTCATCGCCACCATGCACAGCTAATTTCGTTACTTCCTTATTTAAAAGTCGTCGCGATGCAGTCGCTCCCGCCGCTGCTGCAGAGGAAGCAGAGCAAATGACTCACAAGGTGTCCATGTCCGTTGATGCCTCTCGTACTCGTGCCTCCAAAACCCGTTCCCGCATGAGTTTTCTCACCCAGAATAGAGTAAAGTTCACCGCCCAGGAATCTCAGTCTAGTTCCACGACCACGCAGCCGCGCAAGTTAGTACGAAGGACCCGCTCTATTCCAGACATGTTCGGTATGGCTGCTAGCTCGTCTGTCGCAGGCCCATCCACACAACCCACCTTCACTGGTAGGACTCATTCACACAGTGTCACTGGTGCAGATATGCCACGTCCGCATCCAACTGCGCTTTTCCCTGATTCGCCAAAACAGCCTGTCGCAGACATTTTTGCGGAAGTCATGCAATGGCCAAACGGCTCCGTACCCACCTCTCCATTTTCGAATTCTGAGTCCGAAAACAACGCTTTACCAGGTCTCATCCCACATCCATTTGGACTCAGTACTACTTTCGAATCGCCCACTAGACCTTCTTCTCATGGTTTTTTACCCATGCCGCGCGCACTACGGGAGATGCAGTCGTTTGAGTCCGGTTTGACTGCTCGCGCAGGAGATACCACACAACGAGCAGATACCCCTGATTCCATCCTCCCCCTCCGTGTCTCACCCGACCTCATCCAAGATTATTCCCCTCCCCACCCCCAGGCATCGTCCCATCCGACCCAGAACTCATCCCACTGCCAGAAACGAGCATGCATTCCCGATATTCAACAGAGGTGTTCGATGTTCTCCAGACTTACCGCGGTCTTCCACAACTGGATAGACTGTTTTCAGATTCTGCAGGGAGACGACTATCAAAATGTCTCTTCGCGCAGAGGATAGCGCTGCACCCCGTAATGACCCCCGTTTTGTCCTCTGGGGGAAATACACGTTTCTTCTGATTTGGATGGTGATGATGTCTCAGTGTCGCAGAGCAGCCGTGGTGGAATGTCTTCTCCTTCTAATTCTCGCAGGGGCCGTGGGCCTATAGATGTCCCTGTAGTGCGTGTCGACGGGGAAGGTATGACCACCAAGGTGCTCATCGCAGCAACGATCGAACGATGGATCGCCCAGCTAACAAGCGATCTTGATTACGACGAACTACTCAACTTCTTCCTAACCTACCGAACATACATATCTGCCGTCGACCTCTGCCACCTCCTCATCTGTCGTTTTCACTGGGCGCTGAGTGGTAAAGATGATATGGTACGGAAA
>NW_024540104.1:0-17189 GCF_016647785.1 Suillus fuscotomentosus
GCACAACGCCAGCGTTCCGATGCGTCACATTAGATTCGCACCTCTTCCTGAGCCCACCGCTCAAGTTGACAATTCAAATTCCATCATGGGACTCCACCCGCGCGCACTCTCTTCACTGTCCTCCGACATCGTAGATGTCCAACGCAATACATCCTCCAAATCAAAACCAAAGTCATCCCTTTCCCGCCAATTCAACTTGTTCAAGCGGTCTTCCACCGACTCAACCGCTCATGATCCTCAACCGTATGACTTGGTGCCCCACTCTCCGATCTGCGTCCATCCCCATCCTCTCCAATGACAATCAACCAAGATATTTCTCCACCGCTCCCTCCACCAACTCCCTCTGCTCAGCTGGTGACCACCATGCAATGCCCAAGAACCACTTCCCCAGTCACAGCCCCAGTCCCAGCTCCAGTCCCAGCTCCTTCCCACCCACCTCCCCTTCAACGCGCCCAAAAGTCACCACAAGTGGCATGCACATGCTCAACGGACGCATCTACGGTTCAAAGCGCCGACCACTCACAAACCTCTTTGCGAACGTGCGCGATGAACCCGATTTTGTGGAATGGGGGTACGGCGGCATGGGCAGCATCAGCAGCAGCAGCGATTCAAGTATTCCGCCCTCGCCAAGGGAACCCCTGCCCTACTTTCAGACGGTCACTCCCAGAAGGTCAGTGATGGTGCGGGTGTATCTTATTTAGCAGGAGGTGATAGCGATGACGGGAGTGGCATGGAATGGGTTCGCAGACGGCGGCAAAGGAGAGAAGGTCTCGCCGCGAGAGGCAATACGTGTTAGTGCAAAGTGGCAGAGCAGCACCAGGAAGTGAGGCCTATCACCTCGGAGATTCCACTGGAATTATTAACCTACAGTGACTCAAAAAGGAAATGCACAGCATCGACATTTCTCCTATTCCTCCTCGTACTCGAGCAATAGACCATTTTGTGTCGTTCCACTTGTTGCAGTGTAGTGTACTAGGTCTATATTTTCAATACCATATGCTTTTATTGTGATACTTGGCTTTCTGAGAGAGCTGTCCAGATATTTGTGAAGAGAATGCTGTGCATTTCATTTTTAGGTTTAGTGTGACTTTACAGAAAATGTGTTTGTCGGCTCATTGCCGCACAACGTCACACTTGCACCACTTGCAGACTCATTCTACACCCTTGCTGTCACTAGTCATCCATGACAAAATACACAACTCCTACAAAGAAAGCTCGAATTTGCCGAGACAAAGCTGCTGGCATGTCTGATGGAGACCTCGCTGAAAAGTTTCAACTCCACCGCACTACAATTGGCCGCATCGTGAAACGCTTTGCTAAAAGTGAAGCTTACTATGATGTCAAGCCTAAATCAGGTCGTCGTCGCAAATTCACGACCAATGATGCTCGCTTCGCAGTCCGGGCACTGGCACGCACTCATGCACATGATGTTGCCGACCTGCAAAAGAAGTATTTCCCCGATATCAATGCTCAAACCATCCGAACGAGACTTCGGGCATGTGGCCTCAATGCCTACGTACGCCGTACAAAGCCTCTTTTGACAGAAGCTCACAAACAGAAGCGGTTAGCATGGGCGAAAGCTCATGCTGATTGGTCAGCAGAAGACTGGATGTCAGTTGTCTTCTCAGACGAGTCTAAATTCAATTTATTTGGCTCCGACGGCCGTTCGTGGTGTTGGAGGAAGCCTGGGGAAGAGTTTGATGAGCGCTACACAAAGAAGGTTGTGAAGCATGGTGGTGGAAATGTCATCGTTTGGGGGTGTCTAACTGCAGAGGGATTGGGCCGCATTACCCGCATCGAGGGCAACATGGATGCCAAGTTATATGTCGAAATCCTCAATGATGACTTGCTGGGGACCTTCCGCGACCTGGACATCAACAAAAAGAACGTCTATTTTCAGCAAGACAACGATCCGAAGCATACTTCGAAATTGGCGGGAGAATGGTTCCGGAAGAAGAAGATTGATAAGCTGGATTGGCCTGCACAGAGCCCGGATATGAGCATCATCGAGAACATTTGGGACTATTTGAATCGTCGAGTGCGCACTCGGACCCCTTTACCACGCAATCTCACAGAGCTATGGGCCGCTTTAGTGGAGGAATGGGGTAACATCGAGACGGACTACATCAAGAACTTGTATGAAAGCATGCCACGTCGTGTTGAGGCTCTTCTCAATGCTAAAGGGGGTCATACCAAATATTAGAAAGGTTTGTTGCATTATCTTTTGATTTGATCTCTGTATGCTCAATGTTTTCGCAGTGCTGCAACTGTCAAAAATGAATTGCACAGAGGTTTTCACATCAATTGCTTTACTACATTTCAGATGATACATTACACTACATTTCCTTTCCTACTCTAGTACATACGGACTTCTAGCTTTCTCTAGAGCCTACTATCGTGACATGAACTGCGCAGGAGGAGGAGGGAGACGACAATTCGTCAAATTAGTCATGCTGTGCATTTCCTTTTTGAGTCACTGTATATCATGAGATTTACGAATCAAAAAACCGGCTTGAAAAGCCTAACTTACTTCGGGGTAAGGTTGTAGTCATAGCAAAGGTCCTTGACCTACGATGTATTTGTTGTTTATGGATCATGATGAATACGCACGTATGTTTATTGGCAGCATCCCGAATGAACGGGTCTTCAAGTCAAGGGTACATCCTGATCAACTAGGGTACGTCAAAGGGCGGTATGTCGCATGGACAGAATAAATGTTAAAAGTTTGAACGTACATTCCCCGACTCCCACGTCATCAGAAAGAGAGGGTTCCAAACATTCCACCCTGGTTGATGTGTGGGAACCCTTTGGAAAAACTGTACAGTTGATGAATGTAGCACCACGTAATAAGTACTAACTTGTATCGGGGAGTCGAGCCACGAACGACGTCACATCAAGGTTGAACGCAGCAATACTACTATTTCTGCAATCATTCAGCTCATCAGTAGTATAACTAGAGAGCGCTCCAATAGCGGTTTCGAGTGGTTCCGAAATAGCATTGACATATGTCAGCTTCGCTCTTCGCGAGTAAGTCAAGAAACATGAAATGTTCCTGAGCAGCATCCACGCGCAAAGCACCTGCGATAGCACGCACGCGCCTCCATTCAACGTCAGCATGTACTGCGATCACAGCATGAGATAGGACCTCGGGAGTCAAGCTCTGCAATCTACGTTGCAATTGAGTTCTTTCCTGGAATGACATTAACATACCTTTGAGTCCGACAAATCCTTGGAGCCAGTGCACCCCGAACACACCTCACCACAGAGGCACTCGACCATGTTGAGACCACTTCTTTGGTAGGGATTGGGACTTTCTTTTGAGTTCTTCACATAATTAACCAGATGGCGAAGTATGGCAGGAGGTTCAATAGGTTTAGTAATATCTCTGATGAATCGCAGCCTGCAGGGAGTGTCAAATAAAGGCGTTGGAGGTGTCATGAGTTTAGTTCATGAGACATCAGGACTCGGAGTCCTAGAGATACTTGGAAGACTATCTGAATCCTGCTTCAGAACAGGACCGGTAATACATGCGCTATGTCCTTGTCTGCCTTGATCGTAGACAGGAATAGACCCCCTGCCATGATACTAGGACAAGTAGGACATTGACAGGCCATGCGCGAATTCTAGCCTACTAGTAATTATGTAAGCTTGTTGCTTTCAATATCAGTCACGTGGTTATTCGGATCGGCACATTGCTCCTTCGTATGTCCGCGTTTAGTGTTCCCGCCATTCGCCGACTGGCGGCTTTCCGACTTATTACTCAAGTTAATTTTGAATCTTTGTTTGAAGTTTGGCGGAACACCAACAAGACAAATACTGCTGGACATCGACATAACCAAGTCGCAAACATTATTCATGTCCAGACTCTTCCTGATGGATGCGGTGACACGGAGTGCTGTTGCATTCCCTCGTGGCTCTGATGCTTGTGCAGACTATTAATCGCGGTGATCGCTACCTTACTAGAGACTGGAGCAGCCTCGGATTCCGAGGGCAGCCGTGTACTACAACCTTGGGGCGATGTGACAGTACGTAGTATTTGTACTATCCATTCCGTCGATCGTGCTGTTGAGAGCGCTGCATCCACCATTCCGATTGACCAACTGCATCCGCACTATTACAATGCTTCCACAAGCCGATACAACCACGATCAGCCGTGGACCGACGCGGTATGGTGCCAGCTACATACGATATCTTGACCTTACACAAAGACTGGGCGAAATTCCTTTATGGTATTGACGATAATCCTCAACTGAGAGATTCGTCTGCCGCGTAACAAGCATCAGTCGGATATCCTCAAAGTGGATCATTGTAACGCTACGGAAAATTGCCGATCACAAGTCTCCGAGAGGTCAAGATAGTAGTGCATATCTTGTAGGTTTCCCCTTTCTTTTTAAAGCCTTCCTGGGGTCAGATCACAGTCTAGTGCAGCCAAAAGCTATGACATGGTCGTAAGGGAATGGTATCATACTTGCGGAGGTGGAGGTACTGTAATGCTAATCACGATCTTTTCTACCTGTAGCTAATATTGTTTCTAGTGTGGTAGTCTACTGATCACACGTATAATAAAAATGTCATCATCAATCAAGTATTTTTGCTGACTCCGGCTGCTGGATGCCTGCGAACGAAGAACGAAACGTACCTTGAAAATGCAAACAAGGTGATTATTACATGGCCATTCTAGCTTAAGAAAAAACGTTGACACGAAAGTTACAGGAATAGCCTTGGCGTATGTATTCCATATCTGCTCAACGCGAGCCTGCATTTACGGTAATCGCTTCCGGAAGGCGTTGCCCCAGTGAACTATTTCAATGATGGCTTTGATTTGAGGACATACCAGAATAATGGAGAGTTAGTGCATCTCATTACTACTACAGCATCCATGGCCAACCACAGCACGAGCTAGATCACGGACCTATAACCAGGTATGTCAAATATTTGATGGCCGTGTTGCTCGCCAACTGATGCAAATTGCTCGTACGAAAGGTTCTTGCCATTTCAAGTCTTGCAGCTCGATGTGCTGCAACAGGCGGCACAAGCTTGTTACCAGATCAAGTTAAAGTCAGCTTGGCTGCAACCATAAAATTGTACAGCTGCGACGGCTCACTGACTGACAATGGCATACTGAGAGTCTTGTGACTCGGCGATTTCCAGTGGCTCAACATGCAACCGCGATCAGGTGCACAGGTCTTTTTGCGAAGTATTTATACGCGTGTCTGATGATTTTCTTACCAATAACAAATTTTCAAGGTGGGATCCTCAGTGAGTAAGGCAGTTCTTGGCTGACAGGTTCCATGGGGTATCTGGGCTAAACATGTATCATTTGGACCACGCCAAGATTTCCCCCGCTGCCAAATACAGCTGATTTCCCTGGCTTTCGGCATTTGGCCACACAACCAATTCTGCGCATGATGTCGGATCGCTGTGGTATGCCGCGGATCAAAGACAATCATAGTGGAGTCAAAGAGTGGCCTCCAGGTCCTTACGTCTGCTGCGAAGTTATAGGAATCTAGTTACTGATTTCCGAGAACGCTAGTACGGTCCACACTGAAGCATTATCTTATTTCACTTGGGTCTATGTCAGTAGTTTAAGAAACACTATATTCAAATCATCCGATTCCTAGCGTAAGACATCAGTATCATAAGGAAAATATCATACATAAATATTCCCGGGAGCACGGCTACATCAAAACAAGTGTTCGATCGTATATTAGCAGAAATTAACATATTTACTACCCTTCCTCTGCCATCTCCCTGCGATGGAATGGAGACATTCTGGGTATCCTACTTGCTGGTAGCTCATCGTCTTCAGGGATCGTCTCCTCTGAGTAACCTCCTCTCCAGTTACCAGATGCTGTCGCGGGGTCACTGTCATCAGGTACCGCAACAACCAGAGCGCGTTCTAGCGCCTTTTCGCCCCTCTTCTTCAGACGCAGATTCATGGCGGATTGCAGTGAGTCGACGTAAGAATCGTACTTCACGATTTCAGTAAGCAGGAATTGTGACTTCTTCTCCCAATTACTCTGCGCTTTGGCTCCGTTCGTTGAACGCGGTGTGTACTAAAATAGAAATAAGCTGGGCGCGAGTGGGGAGATCAAAATGACAAACCAGAGCGTTCATTGGTTCCCTCAGTTCATTATGATGCTTAAGATCTTTCTTCAACATATGCACATATTTCTGCAGTGCCTCGAGCTGGGCTTCCTCGTCATGAATGCTGGATATCGAGGGTGGGATAGGAGGCTTCCAATCATTAATGAACAATCTCTCCGACCACGGCGAATGAGCGCGGACGGTAGCGGCACTCTCTTTCCACCCGAGCTTGCTTCGGGTACTCCGCCCGCTGCGCACGCTCATCGAATCGGTACGATCGTGTTCGGTTTTCTGGTCGTCCGATGTAGGACGTCCATTCAAAGCATCAGCGACACGATTCCAGCCATACTCCATGTTGGAGACGCCACCTGCTAATGGCTCTTTGCTGGTACGTGCCGCCCAGTAGTTGCAAGTCGAGACCCATTCGTTGACAAGCTCCTCTGTACCGGCTTGGAAAAAGAATACGCCGCCGTTGGCCATGGTTAGCACCATGCAGTGGGGACGTTGTCTATTGTAGCCTGGAGGAGGCAAGGAGTGGGCTAGCGAATGAGATAGCTGTACTGTGCCAACGGACTGGGCGTTTTCCTACGAGAGTGTCAACTAACAATCAGAAAACGGAAAAAAAATACACACCAGCCAATTACCACCACCAACTACGGCAGAAAACCCTCCACCGTGGTCTCCAAATGTGAACATATTCAGCTCCCCTCTTTGAATGACCACGAAAACGTCCATCCAGTTCTTAGACTTTGCTCTCTTGCCCGCGGATTCCCAATACTGTTTACGGCAAAGCATCCCTTCCTTTGCCCATGGCGCCCCGAGAAGCGCAAGTTCTTCATCTGTGATACTAATAGTCGTCGAGCTAGATTCATGACTGCGGTAGCTACGATCCTCGTCCTCCTGTGCTTCCCTGATGATCGTATGCGACAAATTGGACGCGAAACCAAGAGAAGGGGTGAGGAAATTACCCATAGAGCTGTGCATACCCTATGTCGAACTGTCAATACTTCATGTAGTCAAATGTCTCGGACACCTACCTCACGAGTCGAGGTTGCATAACTCGGTGACGGGCTGACACGCCCTTCGATACTGCTGTTGCTACTGTACGGACTGTAGCTTGGCGTGAGTATCGACTGAATACCCCGGATACTACCCCGCTTGAGTGTCGTAAGCCGGTCCGATGGTCCGCGGTAGCTGCGATTGCGACTGAGATGCGGTGCCCCTGGAGTTAGAGATGACGTTGAAACACGAGCCATGAATGTGGTTCCTAGGGGTTGCAAGATCTGCTGGCTCTTGACTGAAGTATACATTTCCTGATAGAATACATCAGCCAAAATGTTTGTGCAAAATCACAACGTAGCTACCTTGAGCAAGTTTTCCATGTCCATCTCCCAGTTCCTGTCAAACGCAACCGTCGAAGGAGCAGTACTCGGAGGTTTCGATTCTGGGCCAGAGGAATGGTGGAAAGATGTGGTACTGCTATTCAGCGAGGGCTGCGCTGTCGAAACAGCAGAAGAAGTCGCAGCGAAGAATGTATCTTTGGAGATACTGTTCCAGCTTGCAATACTGCCACTTCTCTTTGATCGAGCGAGGGACTGCGTCTCGGTACCGTCAGATGCTGTCAGCGGCCCGCTGGTATTGTCATCATTCAGATCTGGATTCGAACCGTAGCGACTCGGGTGAGTCTGGGTTTGAATGGCCATAATCGTGTTGCGGACGAATTGATTCCTCGACATTCTGTTTGCAATATCTGCAATGTGGAGGTCGGTGTTTAAGAGCAGAATGGAATAGACAACCGCATGGACAACGCCTGAGGAATATGTTAGCACAAGTGATGAGTGCATGACTGTTGACGCACTGGCACTACCATACAGACGGGTGGGATTGCAATCCCAGAATCGTCGACTAAGCTCTTCAAGAATGCGATCCACTTGTTGTGTTTCAGCCTTGAGATACAACTTTGCACAAAGACGTCTGGAGGAGGCGATCAATACGATACACCGGTCTTTCGATTATGACCCACCTAAACGCATTATCAAGTCTCAGCCCCGTGAAGTCAAAGTAGTTCATGTAGTGATGGAGCGCTATCTTGTTGACTTGCCCGCTGGCGCAGCACACTCTCAGTAGAGTTATGAAACGAGAAATGAGATACTCACTTTCCGCCCAACCACTCCGCAATCTTCTCCTTCGCCAAGAAATCTTCATCCTCGGTATAGCACTTCGCAGCTAAATCCTTCCCCCTCTCTTCATCCGTATCGTCCGTTCGTGAAAACGACGGATTGGATGCATATCGGTTAATAATAAGATCATTAGTCGTCAGCTCCTGATGAGCATGAGAAGAAGCTAGTGGTACGTCATCAGCATCGCCCGCGCACAAAAATAACCAAAACTCACGTGGTCGAACATCATCAACCACGGGGATCAAGGACGGCTCAGAGCTCGAAGCTACAGAGTGATGTTGGACACGGAGACGAGACATGTCACGGTACGAAGACTGCATTTGGCTACCGTATCCTTTACTCCTCAAAGGCCCGGACAAAGGGCTCGACCCGTGCCGAAGCGCAGTTGCTCTCTGCGAACCAAGCGCTCCAGATCCGGAACGAGAGCGTGAAGGCGTTTGAAGGGAAGATGTACGTGGTGGGATAATAGGTTCTACTGACAGCCCACTTCTCGAGGGTGATTCCATATCCGTATTAGAACCCAGCGATGACTGAGTGGGCAACGTTACAATCGGAGTAGATGGCGGAACAGGGGGTAATACCGGAGATTTTGAAAGATCCCCTTGATACTTGAACTCAGGTGTCTGAGTCTTCAACCGCGTATAGGCAGCACGTCTCGCGGGCGTGGAAGGGTCTCGCAAGTCAAGCGATGAACCAGAGTCCGGATCCAGTTGAGACAAAACACCCTTCAAATCACTAAGAATCCCGTGAAGGGAGGAAGAAGACTCCCAAGCCTGGAACTCGGTAGGGGTAGAGTCCTTGGGAGGAAGGGTGGGAGCAGGCGAGGAAGGAACGTTTATTTTTTGTAAATTGATGTCGCTCACGCTCATGCTTCGTCGCTTGTTATGACTAATAAACCTGCCCTCTGGCTTTGCTTTGTGAAGACGCGTGCCAGGAGACAGCGTTCGATCTCGTGTTTGTGACATGGAATCAATTACGACAAGAGACCGATCGTCTGAATCATCAGTAGCGGGGCCGAGGTGGATGGGAGGTAGGGGTTTGTGATCTGTAGAACCATAATAGGAGCTTGCAAAGGCATCAGGAGTGGGGGATACGGCAGAGCGAGGGGCTTCGTCTGGTAGCGGGGGCACAGGGGGTGCAAAACTATCTACAAAAGACGGTCTTGAGCGCGGAGACCCAGTGACAGAAGCATCTGTCCGCTAAAAAATAAACCATCTCATGAGCTCACGCCGATTCCAAAGCAAGCAATCACACTCACAGACCGGTCCCGTGTCGTCGATTGACCCAGCATCTTACCGAGAAACGCGCTTGTCTTGGCTCTTACAGATTTAGTCGGTACCTAAACCCCACATTCAACTCCCATCCACCACACAAAAGAAAGAAAGAAAGAAACACACCTTATCTTTATCACCACTATCCCTATCCTTCCGAGCACACCCACTCGTCCTTGGGCTAGCCATAACCCACTCCGAACTTGGACTCGACAACTCCCTCGGACCAAGCTTCGATGACCTCACCATCGCAGGCGACACATTCACCATCGGGTTCCCAGGTGAAGAAGACGAAGAAGCAGAAGGAGGGGAACCGGCAGAAGTCGACGATCTCGGACGCGAAGACCCAACACCAAGTCTCGACGCCCCTCCATGCACCGGCAACGGCGGCTCCGCGCGTTTCTCAACTTGTGGGACTACCCCTCCCCTCTCTTTCGCTTTCCGTACGAGCGTAGCGAGATCAGGGCTGCTGCTCGTACCAGACGCACGATACAAGCTCCGTCTCCTAGTCTGCATATCAGAGTCTTCGGCATCGAAGAAAATGTCGTTGGAGCTGGTCGTAGAGGAACATCTTGCGGAGGAAGGGCCGGGCCCTGGAGATGGGGTGGGTGGGACGATGACGGGCGTAGGTGGTGCGTGAGCGTGGGCATGAGCGCGTCCCAATGGTGTTCGCGAATCCCTTGATGGGGGTCGGGATGAAGGCGAAGTGAATTCGTGTGCAGGAGGGGCAGGGCTGTCAGATATGCCCAGTGTATTGATATCAAGGCTCTCTTTTAGCTTGACCGTGCCCCCATGCCTTAGTGCTTGTTCGAAATCGAGGTCGGTGCGAGAGATGCGGCGGGATTCTTTAATGTCTTTGGAAGCTACGGGTTGGAGCTGGCCATTGGAGAAGGAGGTCAGCGGCATCGGGGGGCGTTGTTGGGGAGGAGGCGGCACATGTTTGAAGAATGAAGCCAGGTTGAATGAATGAAATCTAGTGACTGGTCTTGTCGTTGGCGATACAGCGTTCGAAATCAAATTACGAAAGGCAAGTTTTTTTTCTAAAAAAAAACAGTCACAAAAGAGTTTGAAACTAGAACTCTGAACTTTGAACTTTGTCAAGCTTAAGCGGAATGGAAGGGCTTCGCAATTTTCTGATACAATTTCGCGTGTCCAACCTAGGGTAGCTGCTAGGGTCGTATATTCTACACCTCTTTGGGAATAAACCATCGTACTGGAAGACATAATCATGCAAGACAGAACATGATGTACACGTATGCGAGCAAGCAAAGAGATGAAGCGGATGGAAAGGAAAATAATCTATGGCCAATGGAATATCTACGTACCATCCTGCGATCCGGGCAAGATCAAAAAAAATATCATGCTGACCACATAACAGAGAACATCATAGCATCAGACAACCTCAATCAACTCAAGTCTCACAGACCAGCGTCGTCACCCCTTCGAGACATCGTAGGTGCACTGGGGATCTGCCCACTCGTAGACGTCCGACGTTGTCTCTTCATCGCGACGGGGGGAGACAGGCCCAGCCCCCCTCTATTCGCGGCCGTCCCCCCTCGGCCATTTGTGAATGTCGGCACCGTGCTAGTTGTCGATGCACGGGGCCGAGTATTCGATGATGCAAGTTTGGGCAATCCAGCGCCCCCTTTGCGTGCGTTTCCGTTAGGAGCACCCGAAGCCCGGTTCCTACCATGCCAACATCAGACATCGCCAAAATAATAACAATTAATTACGAACCGTTTCTTAATCACGTCCGTCTTCAGCGACAGCGGACGAACAACACCATGCAGTTTCTTTTCTCGGAATCAGTATCAACATGCAGTATCAAGTACGTCAAGAACTCACGAAAAATAATCCGCATGCATTACCTGTGCGAAAACGCCATCAGTCAGCCAAATACCCCAAAATTAGCGGCGGAGAACACATACACAAAGGCTGTCCTTCGGGATCGCGTCTCCACAGCGGCGTATTTGTAGTCTGGCAGTTCGTACATGACGTGGGTGGCTGGTCCCCATCATCACTACTGCCTTTCGGATTGCCAGCACTCCCATCTCTTGTACTCAGATCAGGGGTACTCGTCGCTGATCGCGATACGGTCCCGATTGTGGGGCTCAACGCAGAAACTGATTTCTTGCGCCTGATTTCCTGGGCGATACGTTTCGTGGACGCGATTTTCCGCATCTGATTTCGTGAGTTGGGACCCGTGGTGGCACCTTCAACAGATGGGGGTGAAGAAGCGCTAGAGGTTAAATATGGTTCAGGGGATGCGGTCGAACTGGACGTAAGGCCATTGCCCCATCCGTCGCTTGATGGACTAGCATGGTAGCTCTGTAAGACCCCGTCGCCATGCTCCACTGGAAGAATCTGTGTGGGATCAACTGTATATGGGCCTTGTGCGAGATTGACGCTCGAGTCGATGTTTCCAAACGGAAGTCCAAGTAAATGGCTGTAGTCGTCTGACGAAAAGTTGGCAGCGGCGCTGAGATTACGATATCCTTCGGCCATCACTGCACTTGCAGCGGCAGCGGCAGCCGAGAGTCCCTCATTGACGCCAGAAGCAGACCCATATGCAGAACCGTTCAGAGGATGTGAAACAGAATCATGGAACGACGAATGGGAATCGTCTGTGGCGTGGAGCATATGCGAGAATTCGTTATGCGAGCCACCGTGCATATCAAACATCCCATAGTCCCGCGGGAAGCAGAAGTTGAAAGGGGTGGAAGGGAAGGGACTGGTGCTCACGTACTGATCTGGCTCCTGAGTGGTGCGGGGATTACCGTCTACGTTGGAGGGATCTGCGCGTAGCATACTCTCTACATGAGGTGCTTCTGCTCTCCGTTTCTGCCCAATTAAACTATCGGGCGACAAGGGCTTGCCATTGACCTGATGTCTGCCGCTGACACCCGTAAATAGACCCTCCCGCTTGACAGTATGATCGAAGCTCGTTTTTCGCACGTGTCTAGGGAAGGCACGTGCTTTGGGTGACTGATCTGGGAGCAGTTTCGAACCTCCGTGGAAACCGAAAGAGGGGAGCGAGGACGGGTGGAAAGCGGGCGTATTGAGGGCAGAGAGGGAGTGATTGAGCTGACCGATTTGTTGGTCGTGATGGAGTGTATGTGTGAAAGAGAGTGAATCGTGGTCGACTTGGCCTTCATAAACGGCTGGGAGGGTGCCAGAGAGTCCAGAACGGGGTGCCGAAGAAGACCCCGGATAAGAACGATGAGTAGAGGCTCCAGGTATTGGAATACTGGGTGAGGTAGCAAGGGGTTCGAGATGTGATTCCCTATTTGAATAGCCATTTCGTCTGTCCCTATCGCCGTTGGTTGGGTGGGAGGGGAAATGATATCGGGAATCAGTTTGAGGAGATATGATACCATGATGATCAAAGGTTGCTGCGGACTGGGGTGGCCTTGAACGGGAACGAGATTGAGGTCTCCAGTCCATTGATATGCGAGAGCGTGATCTGCTCATGGCACGCCAGTCCATCGCTACGACACTAGATGAGCGTTAAAAGGATGTCAGACATCACGTAATAAATTAGGACTGACTCGTCATCTTCTGTGCCATCTTGATTTGTACCGTCAAACCCGACGACTTGGACCTTTGCTTTTCCCTTGTCGATTCTACGACCTCTTTCCTCGTCAGGGTCAGGGATGGGAGTTGAAACCGCTTCTGATTTAATTTCTGAGTTGACGATTGCTGCTTCCTCTTCCTCCTTCTTCTTCTTCAAAGCGAGCGCCATCATTCTCCAGGTGATATTCTCCATTCTTTGCGCGTGAGGTAGGTTTGCCTTTTGCCTGGCGTACATCCTCCACACTTGAGTTGCAAGGGGATCTTGCTTTGCAAGTTTTTCTGGATCGCTTTCGTCAAAAGGGGATTCCAAGTCAGGGGAACCAGAAAGTCTAGGAGAGGTGAAAGTGCTCGGAGCATGCTCCGGATGTGGGGAACCAAAGAGGTCATCTGAAAAAATGTCGCTAAATATTGCAGATTTTGATTCGATTGTCTCAGAGGGAGATGAAGGTTTGTTTGAGGAGAGAGGGGAAGGCTCCGGATGCGAAGGTATTGTGAGCTGAGTTAAAGGGGAGTATAGGGGAGTCGAAGGAGTCGTTGAAGCGGGAGACATCCATAGTGAAGGTGGTAAACCAACATTAGAGCGTTCGACAGGATGATCGAAAATGGAAAAATCTGTTGCTGATGGGTCAGAGGCTGAGGCTCCATCTGGATGTCTAGATAAATGGAGGTTCAAAGTATCGTTATTCTAATTTAAAATGTTAAAATATACTGCGAACGAATATTCAATTACTTACGGCTATACGACGAGGACGAGAATTGAGAGTGGACATTGGCTGCTCTTGGGATGAAGAGTTGACCCTGGTACGTGGTTGCTCTTGGGATGAAGAGTGAACCCTACTCAGGGATGGTCTAAGATGACCGGAGATGGAAGTTGGTGCATGTGACCAAGATGATGATGATGAATGTTCAGTGTAATGTCTCGAGTGATGATGATCTGGACGCGGTACTGGAAATACGCCATTAGCAGCCAATGTTGCAAAGACTGAGGGATTTAAAGGAGCTGAAAATAAAGAGTTCCATTCGATATGGTGTTGAGTTTCATCTGAATGATGATGAAGCATGGATGAATGGTAAGGGTGAGGGTCTGATGATGGGAATGAAGTATTGAGGGTCGGACATTCAGATGCAGGCCATGAAGAGACAATATTTTTATCGTCTGATGAACTTGTTGACGGGGACAGCATGCGTGGAACAGAACATAAAAATTGAATATGGGATTGAAGGAGAAGAAGGGCTTTAGTTTAGGGACGAGGTACGATGAAGTAGGACCCCCAAGTACAAGTTAAAATTATACATGGAATCCCCTCTGCCCTTGTAAAATTCACATGTCTCTCAAGTGTTCGGGGGCTTCTCTATGATCATCTCTACTCGGGCCCTAGCTTAATTTGGATCAAGTTTTTTTCACACACTTTACTTGGTGCCAAGCCGGTCGGATCTTCCTTTTTTTTCTAATTTTATCAATTAACTACCGTATAAACCCCAATGGCCAAGGGTATATTCCTCATCCATATTTAAAATAAATCTTTAATTTGAGACATATTGAACCGTTAAACCGTGTCAACAATCCTCGTGCCTCGACCAGCTCTAGAATCTCACCCCGTCATCACCGCCCTGTATATATTAACTTCGGCCCGGTTAGATCAAAAGGTCCTATAGAACCACGTCATCCACCCGACTCCGATCCCACTCTCCGTGCGAATCACTCCTCCTTCTCTGTCTCAGGAAAGTCATAAAATAACCACCACGCCGCCCGCGCCACCATCATACGCCACTTATCATTTCTAGAAACTAAATTAAAACTCAAATAGGTATCTACTCCCGACTACTCCAACTCAAAGACACGTACAGCATTACATCCGCTTCTTACTCTCGTTTGCTCTTGCTCTTGTTCTTCCCCTTCCCATCAACTTCCTTCCCCTCGACTTCACTCTTCGATCCATCACCATCAATCCATTTCCAAGCATTACCTAATTCCCCTCTAACAATCCCTACCCCGAACAATGACAACATACAAGCGGGGCTAAAGCGCACAAAAGAAGAACCGTCACCATAGCCTTTCCAGCCCATAAAAACAAAACACACCTCAAATAAAGTAACGCGGGCTGGGCTTTGCCGAACACGTGCATCACTGCCATTGTAGTCACCAGTCCAGTAAAGTACGCTGCCAGGGTCGCGTAAAAGTACGGCTTCCTAAATGTGCCTTTGTCATCCGCACGTGCATAGTCGTAACGTAGTGCCAAGGCAACAAATGTACCGGGAATGACAATGTCCCCTAGTCCGAGTAATGTGTATCCGCGCTCGCTGGCAAAACTCAGCGATTTGGGCCACAGTAGTTTGATTGGGACATCAAGAGACGTGGCTACCGTGAGCATCTAGAACCCATAAGTGCAGTCTGGGAATCAATCTATAAACCACTTACCACGTCCGTACCAAATACCCAGTATATATCATAGAAGAACAGTCCAGACAGAAGAATACATCCCGTCTGGAACGAGTCTATTTTCAGCAGACAGATGGCATTGTAAGAGAACGACAGCGCCATGATATCCGTTATAAGCGCAGACTTGCGGCTCGTTTCCGATATGTTGAATAGCACAGAGGGTATCAAAGCGAGTGGAAACAACCAAATCGTCGGCGTGCGTAGCGACACCGAAACCAATTCTACAAGCAGATTAAACAAAGTCCTCGAGTAAAACATCATATGAAAACACAAACCCCGTGGACCTTTCAGAATTAACACTCTATTCCGATCAAACTTCTTCCACCGTTCTTCCCCGACCGCGAATCTCATAAGTGACACAGCACTCTGGGAAACATGCGACTCGATTACAAACACGCGACGTATGACACGACTCGACTCACCTTCCACACACTGCCCACGCCAGCGACAGAAAAATACCACGCGAGTAACCAATTTATCCATTCTTTTCCAAAGTACTTCATTATAGCGTACATCCCGAAAAGCGCTACTGAGCCTGCCTGTCATAATTACATCTTAGCATCGATTACATGTATTGCAACGAGGAACTCACAACTGGGAAAAGCCATGCGTCAGAGGACGAAAGCATATCGGTCACGCCTTCATCTTCTTCATCATCATCATCTTCATCATCTTGCACGACCGATTTATCCGTTCCTTTGATTTTTGGCTTCTTAGGCGTCTAGAAAAGTGTTCAATTCCTTTAGGCATTCACTACTGATGATCTATGTCAACGCACTGGAAGTGAGCCGTGGGCTCCCACATATATAGAGATAGAAGCTAAGCACAGAAGACCTGCATATGAAGAAATGAGGTCCCAGTCTGTGCTGGCCATCTCAATTGAATTGGGTGGGGATGTAAATGGTTGAATGAAACGCTTCTTGGACTTTTTACATGCTACGTGACAGGAGACGTGTCAGTTTGGAGTTGTTTTGGAGTGTTTTATTCTAAGGGTTATGCCAAACACTAGACTTGAATTTGATTTCATGAATAGTGCCAGCTTGCCGTTGAATCACTGATCATCGAGCTCGGACGTCAGACTACAGGAGGCACGGCTAATACCCCGCGGAAACAATAGACTTGGTGATGGATTTAATTTTATACAGGAGACATGGCGTAAATTCAACAAAGGACACACTGATTGACTTGCTCGCTAAGGTACGTACTGGACACCGGTCATCGGACCGCAGGAGGCACGGCTTAATACCCCGCGGCGATACCATTCTTTCCTCGAATCACTAGCCGCTGTACACCAGTAAACCATCAAAAACCACGTCAAAACACCGTAAACCACATACCAAAAATCCTGCCATCCATACTCACTACCGCCTGCACAACAGCAGACCACACGATCAATCTTCGACACTAATGCGGCAACCCGCGAGTCAAAAACATGATCTTTCTCATAAATAATGACGGCATTAGACATGCCTGTGATATTATGTCCCCGTTCGATCAGCGAGTTCAGTATGGCGACAGGCACGATCTCATCGGCGTCTACTTCGAGTGGGTATAGTTGATCGTGGACGCGCCCGTTTTCAATCGCAGCGCTGACATCCATTCCCCAATCGAGGTTGAGAATGACTTGCAGGACTGCGC
>NW_024540105.1:0-17147 GCF_016647785.1 Suillus fuscotomentosus
TAAGCCCATCTCAGAATAAAATGGGGAACAAAAACCACCTTCAATGACAGGTCTCGATGGGCTTCAATCATTATCAATAACCTGTACATTGGAGAAAACGGGAGTCATGAACTTGAACAGCACAAATACAAATAAACTCAGGAAGTGTGACTCATCTTTTTTGTGCAGCCGAAGAATGTGATTTACATAAATCCAAGTCTTCAGAATTCGAGTTCTTGCAACTGAGCCTCGTCACTAATGCGCCTTTCAGGCTTGATAGAGAAATGATCAATATGAAGCGCTTGTTGTCATCGTGGACGTTGCATTTTGCAGTGAATGAGATTGAGATGGAACTAGGCATAAGTGAATGGCGTGACATGCACTATCATGCTAATAGGAAGTTTAAAAAGACAGGAGGTCATTGAACTCGTCCTCGAACTTGTGCCCATCCTCTTCACAGCCGTCATTGCTTTCATTCTCCTCGCCTTCATCTTCATCTTCCAATTCCTCATCACTGCACTCTTCATCGCTCGGTTCTCCTTCATCACTGCATCCTTCATAGCCCTCACCGTCATTATCTTCTCCATAACCAATATCCGCCTCCAGCGCGACAATGTTACTGTTGCTTACGGCATTCATAATGCTGGATGGTGAGTCATTTCTGAAAGAGTCTCTAGCTATCCTGCGCAACATTGCTGGATGTCCTACACCGAAGTGTGTATACCGCATAAACATATCTCGGTCTACGAATCTGTTTCAGAAGTTAGGAAGAAGGTTGAGGCATGAATAGATATTTACACGCACATTCCAACCAAATACGCCTCCCAGTCATCTAGCACTCCTTCAGGACGTGCAAATGACTTTCCACCTTGCAGCGAGCTAACACCACGCCCCGAATTGAAGGCTGGAATCAAATGTGCTCCTCGAATTACCTGCCCCGGATCAAGAAAACCAAATGTGTCCGTGTCCGACTCATCCACAAAGGCTATCCTTGGAAGACGAGCACATTTCATACCAGATTTATGGTTCTCTAGCGGAGCCAACCATCTAACCCAAAGAATGTCTAGATGATGTTTCATAGGCGTGCCTCCATTGTTTAACCACGTTTCCATGTGATAGATAGCTAACATGCGGGCATACCAATATGGGTGGTTAGGTGATGTCTCACCCGAGAGTACCATGACATCGGCGTGTGTTCTAGGATTAATTGTGTCGTACTCACGCCTCATGTCATATGTAGTGTAATGTACTTGCATAGTTTGAACAGCATAGATTGTGTTGTTAGGAATGATGACCGAGTTTCGCTCTTCATCCGTGAACATGTGGTCGCAGTAGCTGATATCGAGCTTGCCCAGCCTATAAAGAACGTGATCCTTAAGTTTCGGTATGAAATTCTGATAACCACTCGTGAGTACATCACATTGAAAAAATGCAATATTACTGCTACCTTGAGAGCTGGATCATCAGTGTAGTCTCGAAGGAATGTGAAATAGCAACAGGATTATCTGACTGATTGCAATATGGTGATTTTTTCCGGAGGAGGAGGCCTCAACTGGAGATAGACCAATAGAGGGGGATGTGCCCCTGCTTCTGCCACCCGCCGTAGCACACGACGCCTGCGCTCATGTTTAGCTAACTGCACAGGGGTGTCAAGCTTGCTGGTCAGCGGATAGAAAGCCTTTAGAGCTCGGTGGGCAAGTTCTCCCTGTACAAAGACTTCAGGTTTGTATTCATAAAATGCAGCGGAAGAACCTATAGTTCTAACGTAATCTCCCATGGCGTGAAATTTATAGGTATGAGATTGAACTTTTTCCCCTTCACCCCACTTGATTCTGGAGGAGCGTTACCAGTTTCCGAGCGCTTCTCAAACCTTCTCTGTCGAGCTGCTTTCTCCTTTGGTAGTTCCACGTGTTGAAGGCAGTGCAAGTATAAGCCCGAAACTTCTGCAAATTTCGGGAAAGCTTCTTGAAGGTTTCGTCAAGAAAAACCAACCAAGGTAGAGTCAGAGTGTACCCTTAGCTTAGCGAGTGCGTGCCATTGCGCAAATAAATATAGGAGGGACTGGATAGCCGTATCGTGGCTAGGAGGGAACAGCCCTTCGAAAACCGGAATAGCACACTAGTAGGTATGTTAGCGAGGATGATATGAAATGAAAAAAGAGCTAACCTGAAAATAGCTTCAAAATCACGAGCGGCCAGCCTTTTCATCTCGGACGTATTGTTGGAAAACTTGCGTATTATTCCATTACCGAATGTAGGGACTTGACGAAATCTAGGGTAAGAATGAGAATTAATAACAGTCCATACGAATTCTGCGTACCTGGTGTCGAGTGTTGCGACAATTTGAGCGCCCCAGGAAGGGCATAAAGAAGCCTTACGAGGTGCGTAAATAGAGCCTTCCAGGTCCCTAATTCGCATTCGTGCATAATGTCAACAACGAGCATACGAAATGAATCAATGTCGAGCGACCCAAGTTTCTTTACGAACTGATTCGGAACCACCGGTTTTGAGCTAATCATCCTAGTATAGAACAATCTCACTTACCATGATAGGCACCCACGAAGCCTTCTCCGAGGGTGTCTTCGACCTTGGCACTATCTACAGTATTCTCAAGTTGATAGCTAAACTCACGAGCTTTGATGACCTGGGCCATAGCATATACTCGAAGGTTGGTAACGCGACTTTTCATATCCTTCACGAGACCAAGACAATTAAATAAGCCTTTCGGTACGAAGCAGCGAGGGCATGGGCACAAGCCCATATCCTTTATAGTTGCGATTAGAACCCTAAAATATTTATTAGCCATATTTTTAATAACACAATTCAAAAAGGTACTTCTCTGGATAATCAGCAGAATACGTGAAGATCCGGGGGTATACTCTCCGCATCACTCCATCGGCACATTTGAGAACAAAACCGTGTCGATATGCATAAACAAATTCTTCGTCCAGTAATATTTCCCAGCATGCATGAAACAACTCCCTGCGGCAATGAGTCTGGATGGAGGCCATACCCGTCTTTGATACCCGAGGCAGGCTACTGAGGATATCTTTGATTTTATCGGGGAGCTAAAGAGGGTAGTCGATGTGCACAGCGGTCAAAAAACATACAATGAAAGCGCTCACCGACGGTAAGAATCCTATGAGGTGACATGATCCCCATGTCGGCGAAGAGTGTATATACTTTGTCAGATTCCCAAAGTATGCATAAAGCGGCCAGGCCTTTGCGGTTCCAAAGTTTGCAAGGTGGGTTGCATCAGAAAAGAACATTCAACCTGCGATGACCCGTTCCAACGAACACCCAGGTTCCTTTGGTTGCTTGTGAATACCGTCCTGTGCTTCCAACCAGGCATCTGAGGTATAAAGTTCGTTGTATATCTGCTCTTCGTGCCCGTCTAGAGGATCCTTCCACAGACATTTGAAGGGCAGAAGATGAAATGCCCCTGCTTGAGCATCAGAGAATGCCGCACGTATAACCTCAATGAGAGGCCGGTAATGAAACCCGGGAATGGTATAAGGCCTGGGACTATCCTCCCTCCCCTTGGTTGGAATGTCGATAGTGACGGAGGTCCCGACCCAGTCATCCGGAAACGTGATTCTTTTCCCGCTCTCATCTTTGTCTAATTCTCACAAGCTCTGCCTCACCGAGAACCCCTGAAGGTCTTTGCAGTCAAAATCCCCTGCTAGAATTACATCCTTGACGAGGGACGCAACTTTAGATTCCGATACTCGACTACTGCCAGAATTCATCCATGAGATCAGCCGATAAATTGTCATGTTTGCAAAGGGGTACGGGGGAGCAAAGACCTGCGGTGGAGTATGAGTGTCTTCAAGTTGAGCAGCAGTGGGGGACGTCCTCGCAAGTAACGAAGATGTAACAAATTTATCCGGCTCGAAGAAAGGTCGACGAGGGTACAGTCTGCAGAGACCAAACAAGTTGATGGTGGTCTGAAGTGTATCCGCGAGTGTTAGAAGAATGCGTCGGATCCTGGCTCGAGCTGGAAGTGTATCCGAATTCTGAGTCCATGTATTGTGATTATTGGTGTTGTCGGAGACATTGAGATCCTCCTCTGAGCGCTCGATGTCAGCATACTGCCTTGGAATTTGTCTCATAGAGCGTGCCCATTCATCTGAAGGAGTGAAATGATTAGAAAATTATGACTTCTATTCACAGATACACGAACCAGAGGTATCTAAGTCGATATCCATTTCAATATCGTTGTCGTTTTGTGAAACATCTGGCCCGATGTGGTGCTGCAAGTCGACAAGACTGGACTCGGGTGTATCAAATCTGCGAGGGGCAGACCCTCGCCTCCGCTCTGCTAGTGATCGGCAAGGAGCAATTGGTTTCGGACAGCCAACTCTCTGATGTTCAAGTTTATGTAAGTTAAGAACAACCATGGCAGCTAAGAGGGCCACCTACATGTGAATGGTTTCCGAATGATCGTGGCAGGTCACGGCTGGGAGCCAAAATCGTGGAGACAGCCTCTCTGGCGCATTCCCATCTCTTCTGTGTGGCAAGCAAAGCTAGATTTCTTGTAAGAATGACATGATGTGCGATGCCTGCTGAGTCCACGTGCATCTGTTGCTTTTTCCCAAGAGCAATCTGTAGCACCACACGACACCATTAATAGAAACAAGCTTGAAATGAGGGCGACAATCCAAAGAGATCCTGCTGCGAGGCCCAAACACATTGCACGTTGGAATTACTAACAACTCGAAGATGTGGTCAGCGTTAATCCCGAGGCAATGGTGGTCGTTCGAGTCTCTGAGATACAATGTTAATTAGTTATGGTCCTTCAAATTCAAAGTTGGTACTGGAATTAGTAGTACGGTCTGATTTCAATAGAGCTGACTGGGACTTACTTTTTTTGTACTACTGTGGTTACGGTAATACAATTCGGTAACACTCAGGCTATGACATTCCGAATCTGCAAGTTGCCCAGGCCAGCGTCCAAGTTGCGCCACTTCTGAGTCAGCCTTAGACTCATATTCATGCAGTCATTGTGTTTCCTGGGGAACGATACCCAACTCGAACCTCCACATCAACTTGAACTTCCTAAAACTGAAAACGCACGTATTTCATTATGATCTGAGGCCGATACTATTGCAGCTGACTATAGGTGACTAGTGACTTCCTCTAGATGAACATGCCAGTGAGTTCCCATCCCAAGCGATGACTCGTGACTCACCGTGGGTACTATTCCCTTAATATGATCATTGATTGGTTATTGGTAAGATCGAGCGAGAAGACTGATCACCATCGTGTTCGCAGTGCATTGCACCATTCTCAGAGGGCCTGACCGGTCCAACCTTCTCAAAGTTGATCAATTCCGATGCCAATTGCAAAGTTGTCATTGAATGACTTTGACGTAGCCTATTATCCTTCCTTCAAACATGATCGCATAGCAGTAGATAGACAAGTCCCGCACTTTCAAGGCCTCTACTTTTGCTTGGCTGAGCCTAACTTTCGAGGAGTCATTTTGATGAATGTACCCTTTCCTGGCTAGGACTCTTGTAATAGCTGAGTACTCGAATATATTTGGTATTACATAGTGACTTAGCACTTGACTTGCGAATAATGAAATTCTGCTTCTCACGGAAGAAGTCTGCGTTTCGGGTGTTGCTGACTGTTCAATCCCTCTCCCTTGGTTGGAGTTTCAACAACCCAATAGACCATTTTAGCCAGCATTTGCGACGAGCAGCTCATCAGAATCAAGAGGTGGGTTCAATAAACCTAGGTTTGTTCGCATAAGGACAAAAACTGCACCTTCACTCACTGTATTTTACAGGTCTGCATCCACACCTCCCACATCCATTGCACCTAGTAGCTCTCCTATTCTGTTACGCTCGAAGACTCCTGTTGATGATCCTACCCTTCAAATTGATGAGTTTAGCACTGTAGTGCTAATGAAGAGCGTGGGTGACAGTGGTCGTCACAAGCGCCCCATCCAGTATAGTTTATTTCGAGGTGGCCTCCGTGATGAGGATTGCCGCCCACCTACAAAGAGACTCAAAACTCTTCAAACTACGGTATGTTTATTGCAACTTCAGATGTCCAAATGTTCATATTTTCTTTCAAAGTGGAACTCTACTCCTGAACCGTCCTCAGAAGCTACAAACTATCTTAATGAATGCATGCTCGAACTGTCACGTATCACTCGTCGGGCTATCGCCACAAGAATGCGGTACCAGCGCCTTTGCTCCCGCGAGCTAGATCTCATAAAGTCCATTCTTGAAGACGAACAAGACTTGGCACAAACACAGATGAAGGGTTTTGATGTACAAATAGGTTCTCTCCGCAACATACTTCAGGATGCAGGAGTTATGGCGATAGGAAACAAAGGTTGTAGATCTGAGCCTAGCGATATTGGGCCATGGTGTGAAAGTTCCTCTGATGAGTCGGATGGACCTGGGCCGGCTCCAATGGTCTCTAAATCCCTTCACAGTTCAGCATGTACATCAGATTTGGAAGAATAATCTTGTATTTGCCATGATCGTGTATGTCTTTTTAGATGTAGTTATTAGTTTTAAAATATTGAGCAATTGGTACGGATTCACAGAAGCAAGGCTACAATACATATCGCGAGACATTAATATGAATGAGGTAGCTGATCATCAGATCATCAGGGAGCCTCGCCGCTGTCCGCTTTCGCTGTTGCCACATGTTAGTGAAAATATGTATTTACGCATAGCTTGCGAATAGCACCAAGATGATTTAAGCGTTGACGTCAAAGAAGCAGTAATTCTTTGAGTCGTCTGAAGAACAAACGAACCCTAACCAAATCTTCGGCACAGCAACCTTGCCTTTACCTCGTTTTGGATCATGATGCATGAAGCACGAAATTTAAACAAAACTACTATTCCGGCAAGTCAGTACTTACCTAAACCTTATCACAGTCTTCCTACTGTGACAAGTCACGGTCTCCCTTTTCATAAACTTGACCTGACGGCGCATGTTTATCTTGTAATTTATGAGGCAAATCAAAATAATATATTTCCAGTCCAATATGCATAATATTCATAAAATATGACGAGACATGACTGAGCCAAGAATTATGTATTAAGAGATGTGAGTTTAGGCTGGAAGGTGTATACGATAGGGGTGTGAGTTGCTTATATAACATCTGCTAACACTTATAAAATTATATGCGTGAAAACAAAGCAGCGGTCCGACAGCGGCCTCCCTCAATGTTGATTTATGTCCCCAAAATTAGGGCACTGATCTGTCTTGGACTTTTATTTCGAAGGCTGTGTCTCAGGTGTAAGGCCTTGAGGGTTCGAAGAAGAGTAACCAATTGCGCAACATTGTTGAATGTGAGCTGCCATATATGGAACAATTGCTCGTGGGACCTGCCCTTCTGAGTCAATCACAGGTCTGATCCCGTCATCACTCTACCTGACCGAAGATGGTGCACTATATCGACCGTTCATGGTATAAACCTTCAGTGAGTTAATTGAACGATTAATTTAAAAATCTATTGAATACCACAGATTCGGAAGCCCCGGTTCATTTTATACCAGACGAGCTTCATTGGAGATAGTATGATTCGGAGATCAGGGGGAGATCATGGTCCTAGTACCATCAAGTCATGGTCACTGGCATTGTTATTGAGTCACGATGAAGGCAAGTGCGTAAATTTATGTTACGCGCGCGACTGGTAGTACTAATTACCGTCAATCGTGCCTAGTTTTTTACATGTCCATGCCCTAACATCATTCCCCTATAGCCAGGTTTCTGGTAAGTTTACACGAGGTCCACTCAGTGATATGAGCGAAGTGCCCAAGCTGGCTGGAAGCATCACGCCTCAGCTTAACTTCATGGAGCTTTTTTGTCTTCGACCGTTATCATCGATCATGACCTTATGACTCGGATAATGCGACTATTTATTTTTCAATTGTAGTTTACCGACTGGGATACTCAGGCTGATCTAAGTGAGTGACATCCCATTATTTAATTCGCCTTCTTCTGAGTCTTCCCCACCACCATGTCATTCCAAACTTTCCCATACAACCCAAATGATCCTACAAGCTGTACTAGACGACAGTCGGCTGCGCGGCCACCCGTCCCTGGTTTATCACATCGCATTTTCCCTTACAATCGCGGTGCTACTAGCGCCCATGGTGCTTCAAGTTCAAGGAACTCTGATTCCGCATCGACTAGCATCATATCGACTGATGCTGGCGCTCATTCGGGAGGCACGGACTCTGCAAAGAAGCTGTACAGTCCAACTGAACAAGTCGCCCTCACATGGGTGAAAAGGCGCATCATTCTTAACTCTGTTATGACTACAGGCTGGCTTCGAAACATCACTTCAACAGAAAAAAAGGCCATGAAAATCTATATCTTGGAAATCATTAACCAGGCCAACATAAAGTTCGGGTGTGGTACGTACTTCCCTCCTTCTATGGATTGTGACAGGACTAATCATGATCTGCAAACACCAGAGTTAGAAATGTCTGACAGTGTGGCAGATAGCGTCAACAAGGCCCTCTTGCTTAATCGTCGACGGCTCTCGAAAACTTCGGAGAATCTTATTGATTCTTACAATATCCAACCACCCACAGACACCAATTTGTCGGACCAGGACCGCCAAGTTTTCAAAAATCATCACCAAACTGAATTGTTCGATTCAGCTTCACCCTTCACTTATTATCTTCACGGCCACGAACTCACCGATGTGTCTGTTTTCGTCGTTCTATTCGCAAATCCTGTGGTGGAGAGCAGTCATATAACACACTGGTACGCCGACAAAGATACGCCACTCCGAGATGAGGATATGAGGCTCAAGATCAACACCACTCCGACTCAGATGTTTTCAGAATCAGCGGCTTCTGTAAGTCGCTGACTATAATTTCAGTGTCCATATGTTAATGTACGATTTTCAGGTCAGGCTGGCAATCCGACGTGCTGTAAGTGGAAAGACGACAGCGTCGGGAAAACCCCTCCCCTTCTCGACAGACCCATATGCCAATGAGCAGGATGCGGTCAATGAAGCAATGTTGCTGGCATTGGGGTCTCCCACTCACGGGCCTGCAATGGAAGCACATATGCTAGGTGTACACCAAAGAGGCATGTGAGTAATCTTTGCTACGTTGAATCAGAGTTTATGTTCACACTTTTCCAGGGGTGTCCTCCGTGGCGCAATGGGCCTGGAAGCACCCATGAAAGCGATAAGCGATCCTCCAACGGAGGAGTATCTGCAAATAGTATCTGAGGTCCTGCAACACGCACTGGCCACTGGATTGCTGTTCCCGCAAATCAGTGAAGAATTGGCGATGGCGACACATCGCGATCCTTCGATGCCAGACTACTCCATATCTGTTTATGTCCCTTTCTCCCTTGAGGAGTTAACTTTTCCATGAGCTGATATTGCCCCACCTTCGCCTGTGCACCCGCAAATGTCGGCAGCAGCGCACCTGTCTGAGGCTGTTTTCCCCTTCACTGGTACCGACTTTAGTGTGCCGTCCAAATTGGTGGACGTAGACTTGGAACTACCATATAATTTTAGTGACGAATTCTTTGATTTCTCACAGGCGCCGTTCACATTAGATGATGAACTTGATCAGCACTCAAGTTCTGAAGGTTTCGCAGATGGAGGCTACCGCCTATTTTTGACATGAGAACGCTCTTTGGGTCGGCTTTTCAACGATACATGATTGTATTTACAGTAGCAACTTAGAAAATACATTGTTAGCACAATCTTGTCCTTCGTTCGTTTCTCAAGATAAACCATAGTGGCTCCTCGTGTCCTCGGGCGCGCGCACCTTCGATAATGCTCCGTGAAATAGACAGTCTGGGCCCGGCAAGTCTGTGACAGACTCCAGAGTCCAGGCGTATTGTCTGAGTCCGAGTATGCCCGAGTTGTGTCCGAGAGCCGCTGAGCCGGCTCAACTTTGTTCGAAGTTTATTACGTCAGCCCTCGTCATCGTCATGGAAGAATGTAACTGTAACTTTTTAGCCAGTAATGGCAAGTTATCTTGCTTCTCCTCACCTTGTTAATACTAACACCGCAGTCGGGAAGCCACTCCGAGTGTTTCTATGTCCAGGTCTACTATTCAATCTTCGTGGGCATCAGTGATGACCGTCATTTTGCCAATGTGACTCAGGACCTATTTTGCTGTGGCCCGTACTTAGTGTGCATGTGACAAGTATAACCATCGATCAATGTGTCTTCGGCTTCTTAATTAACAGGTCCGCAGCTGGGTTTGGGCCTGTAGGGGAGTATCTGTTTGTGGTGGACTTGTCATCTATGAGGTTGTGTTCCTACGCACCAGGTCATGTAAGTATTATGGGTTGGTTCCAGGATAAGGTCCCTGCTCCAGGCCGCATCCTTGGCACAGGTGTGCCCATGTGTCCACGATCAGCACTGAATCGTATTGTCAAGTGCGTCCTCTCTAACACCACATCATTGAGTGTGGACTCACTTGAACATTCAGCACCGCCAAATCTTACAATGCCGCGTTCCTTGTTGGATTTGAGACTGAATTCATTCTCCTCAAAAGCACCAACCCGATCAAGGTGATCAATCCACACAGATGGAACCACACGCGAGCGTTACCTTCCGGGACCAAGGAGACAGAAGTTCTTGAGGAGATTGCACATGGACTCATCAGGAGCGGAATCGAACTGACAATGTATCATTCTGAAGCAGTGCCGGGGCAGGTTGGTTTGCCTGACTTTTCGTTGGTTTTTTTCTATATACTGATGTTCTGCAACATAGTACGAGACCGTGACGGGTCCACTCCCACCTCTTGAAGCTGCTGATGCGCTCGTGCACACACGGGAGACGATCACCAACGTCGCAAGAAAACACGGGTTTCATGCGACGTTTGCACCAAGGTCATATATGGACACCTGTATGTGTTATATTTTATCCCTGTAGTCAATCATTCTCTCTGTCTTCTGCCAATATGTTCACATCCTGAGTCTACGTTCTCTGATTCACGCTCTCATATAGGTGGCAGTGCAGCTCACACTCACATCTCCGTGCATCCTATCAATTCCGAGCATCCATCCAAACTTCAAAATCTGAGCCAATCTCCAGGTCTGATCTTTCAACGCCCGCGCTCATTGCCGCTGTCGACTGTGCACAAGGTTTTGAGAAGGTGTGGGTGATCCGTGCCCCTCGACCGGCTCGCCCAAATCCCTACTATGGAAACCAGTGGTACATCACTATCAGTGTACCTTCTCATGAGGAAATCGATTGGTTAGACTCGGACACGTGGCACTATACTGCCACCAGCGCTTATCACTCACGTTTGCATTTTGTGACAGACCCTTGGAGCTTAGTTGATGCTGGGCCTGAGCCAGCGCCACACTCAATAAATGCCCGGCCGAGTAGGCACATCATCGAGCCCTTTCCTATCTGTGCACTAGGATGTCTGGTCAAGCCACAGGAAGCAATGATACTCGCCAGAGAGCTGCCCTCGAGGAGTATGAGCAATCTGGTGAGGGCAGGCCCTTTCATTCTGACATATGCCGAGGTGAAACTCCTGGGCATCGCTGGGGTGAGTGCCATCAGTGTCGCGTCTGCCTTGCGTAAACTTATCTGTCGTCCAGGTTGGCTTTTTCTTGGATGGTAGGTACTTGGTCCTTCTCGAATGCAAACCCTCATAGCTTGCTACAGGCTATCGTGATGTCATTGGTTGGGTGTGAGTTGTCGTATATACAGATGTGCTGCTGTTGCTCACAAATGGGCACATCCTCTCTATTTGGTGCCATGTTCTACTTCTCTCCCACGTTGAGTGTGATCCAGTGCTGTCCGACAGTTTATTCTTCGTCGATATGTCATGGTTCAATCATCAGACGAGAACAAGTTACGGCGAGAGTTGGAGCCGAATCACGGCATGTATGGCATTCCTTTGTCCATTTTAAGCAGCTCACAAGGTGAGTCCACGTTCCTGTTATTTTGCCAGACTTGCTTAAATAGTCATCGAGCAGGGACAACAGTATAAAATGGGTGCTGGTTAAGTCTCATCCCCCCATCTTGCATCTCTCATTCCTCATCTACCTTCTGGACAGTCCCTCCCCTCCGAGCTCTTCTTCATCAATGTTGCACGTTTTGGAGGGCAGCATCGAGTCGCTCGTAGACACCAACGACCAGCAGAGTGGCGACCACGGCCTTCACCGATCTCCAGAACCATCCCAACCTGAGTCAACATTCGCCCAGGCTCGGCAGAGACGTAAGATTGCTGAACTCGAGGGAAAGCTAGAGGCTCTGCAGTCGGGGCACACAATGAAGGAAAGGTATGAAGCCCGTCATGATTGTATGCATTAGGTCGATTTCACTGACTATCTGACAGGCAAACAAATTTCTACCTAGCTCAAGGAAGAGGGCTATGGCGCATGGTCGCTTTGTTCAATAGTATCGAGGACCTGGTCGTTGAAAACGACCGAAGATATGATGACGATAGTAATGAGGACACTACTCTCAAGTGAGTTTTCGCCCTTGGTTTTCCATGACGAATGTACTCATCGGTTCCTTTATATAGTCAAGATCGGCTTCAGTTAGGGTATAGTACCTTAGTGAGAACCTTACCGTGGTTTCTGAAGAAAGCCACAGACCTGGAACATGATGACTATATGCGCATGCTGAAAATGGTATGTTTTGACGCTATCCGAGTCGGTGATCAACTTTGTGATCTCACTTTATTCAGCTTAGGCAAGGGGCCGATGGTGCTCGAGGAGACGACACGTCAAAACTGAAGACTCTCGTTTCAGACTGGGTGAATATGGCACTCAAGCCAACTCCCCCAGTCGAGTCCGACGATAAACATTGCCGTGGGTTCATCAATGAGGCATGTGGCATGTTACTGTGCCCGGCTGAACTTGATTGGAACAGCCCAGTGTATGTAGTAGACTTCGCATCTCGCGCAACTCTGACTTTTTACTAGTGTATGGGCAGGAATTCGGGACCGATCAGAGGGCTATATCGTGACGGACCTTTCTTTCCCAGTGTTTTTATATGAAAAATACACTGCCAATCCTGACAATTTAGAGGAAGGTATTTTTAAGGGAAAAATTTTGTTGCAGGTTCGTCACGCCCGAGTTGCCCGACAATGATCTCATGTCATTTTACAGGCCTACAAAGCTGTCTTCACGTCTCCCTCGTCAGCGAAGGATGTCGAGTGTGACGGTGATGGCACGGACACAATTGAGAACAACCGTCGCGCTAAGAAAGCATTCTCGACCATCAAAGTTAAGAAACACGTTGTGCAAATTATCAAAATGGACAAGGTTACTCCTCGTTTGATTGCGTACATCGCTTGTCAAGTAAGTTTGCTGTATTATGACGTTTCTTGTGATTAATCATAAATAATCATTACCCTTGTAGGTACAGTTCGCGCTTTCATCTGTAACCTCGTGGCGATCGGTCGATGGTGATTTTGATTATATTCAATTCTGGCAGACAATTGTGGACTTTTTTGAGAGACCTCCTGGTCGAGAAGCGCAGCGCAGAGTCAACCGCCTCCTGGATTGGTGGACCAGGTGTGTCATTTACGTTGCCAACCAACCTCAGCTGAACTCTCGTTTTTAGAAAAGTCTTCGGAAGAAATCATCGTAATGAGCTTAGCGACATGGCAAAGGCCAACATGTCAGTGAACGCTCTCACGAGGCAGAGGGCACAATGTGACGATGCCGCTTTCGATTCACCTTAGGTAGTCAATATATCACACTATTTCAAGCAATCACTGGCCTCGACGAGTCATTTTACCGCGTAGTTTACTTTTAACATCATAATGATCTAATGAAATCTTGTCTGATGTGATACACCATCTTATCAGTGGTAACTTCAGGCCTCATGAATATCATTTGCAACAATGTAACATGCATGACAAGGACCTTTGATCCGCCTGCTTAGTGTTAGAAGGCTGGAAGCAGGAAATACAAATCAATCATGGTAATGTCCGCAGTTTTTGGTTTTTTCGCTAGTAGCATCAGTTTAGCCTCAAAGTGTGCATCCACCTGCTTGATTTGAACAGGCCGAATGCATGAAATACAAAGCGACTACGACAATGTCTACAGCTTCTACTCATTTCACCGATAGCACGGGTTACGCCCTGAATCGTTCATCCACATAATTGATTTGAAAAGGTTGAATACGGGAAACACAACGCAACCATGACAACATCTGCAGTTTCTAGTCCAATCGCTGAGAGCAAAATATCAGCTCTGAATTGGTTATTAGTTCGTATATTTTTGGTGAGCTCACTCACGAAGGATACAGGAAATACAATGCGCTCATGACAATGTCTGTGGTTCTTAGTCCAATCACTGATAGTAAAATCTGAGCTCCAAATTGGTAATTAGCATATGTTTCTGGTGAATTCACTCATCACACGATCCCATCTATACCGGCAAAGACAAATCTTTTTCACATGGATTCCCAATTGAAGTATAGCTGACATTCATTAGGTGTCTTGTAAAATACAGTGTCGAAATTCAAAGTAGCACGTCCATTTGTTCTCGCTCACTTGTTGGACAGGTCGCCGTTCTCAGGAAGATACTGTCTTCTATCGTTAGTGGGAAAATTGTCCTACAACTGCTGGATATCAAGCATCTCAAGCCAATAGCGTTAAGATTCAGAGTGGCACGTATATTTACTCTCGCTCACTTGTTGGATAAGTTGCCTTTCTTGGGAAGATACTGACTTTCACTTTCGGCGTCGTAATAGCGAACATCACTCCTGAACTAATAATTCTGATTCCTTTAGCTTGACTATTACCATCGCAGGATTTAACTCACTCTCGCTCACCGGGTGGGCACGTTACTTGTCTTTGCAAGTTGCTAACGTTCACTCTTAGCTTTGAAAGGGTGAAAATGTTCACTGAAGTTGCTAATTGCCATGTCTCTGAGACCACCATTAGATTCTACCCCACCTTTCCTTTAAGTTCGAGTTTGAGTAACATCTCTGTCTCTTTTTGATCCCACACTTGCGTTCTAATGTTAGCATTTTGCACGATGATGTCGAAGTTCGAATCAGGTCGTGAAACTTACTGTCGGCCGCACGGGCCCAACACATACTCGTCGACCGGGAAGTATTGACCTTCACTCGTAGCTTCGCAGTTTTGAACCTCCCTTCTGATGCTAGGCACTTCTCACGGTGACGTTAATATTCGAACCCGGTTGTGAAACTTACTGTCGGCCGCACGGCATCGGGAAAAAGCTCCTTCACAAAAACAAGGTAATTTCAGAATTTTTTGGAGAATTCCTCGTAATTTCAGTGAAATCCAGTGAAATCGAGTACGACCAGATTTCTCAAGCTCGGTCGTAGTTACTTCGAATTACTTCGAATTTCTTCGAATTTCTTTGAGTTTTCAGTCATTATTCCTCGAATACCATCAAATTATTTTGAATTCGGTTGAAGTCGACATACATGAACATTGATTAAAACGAAATATCACAATCAAAAGATGTGAAAAGAAAAGAAAATATCAGCAAACTGAGAAGCAACTGACTCGGTGCCATATTCATAGCTTGATTTATTCTTCGACCATTGCATCGAGATCGAGATAGTCGCAAGTGCTTGATGAGGCAGTGGACGCTGAGTTCTCGATTGCACTGGTGTTGAGTTAGTCAGAGTGCCCAACAATGAAGAATGGTGCAAGCAAGATGCACCTGATAGTCGCAAGTGCTTGATGAGGCAGTGGACGCCGAGTTCTCGATTGCACTGGTGTTGAGTTAGTCAGAGTGCCCAACAATGAAGAATGGCGCAAGCAAGACGCACCTGACTGCCTTGTAAAGCCGTGCCATCAGTGTATGGTACTTCTTTATACTACCATTGAAGATGCGGTTGAGAGTCGCTTGGTGAGCCTTGTAAACACCGACGTGGGAGGAGGCATTGAATGATTTGACTTGCGCATTTGAAGGTGGGTTGCTGCTACTCCAATCCTTCAATATCGCATAAATCTGTGGAGAATGTTATGTAGTCAGTATACAGAGTTTGAAACAGTATCACAGCCGGTGCCTACCATAGTTCTTTTTTGCAGGTATTTTCCGTGCTAATTTGGCTGCAGGTGCTGATTGCAGTCCAGTTACTGTGGGTGCGCGCTTACGACTGTTGGCCATTGTCTCATTCCAAACTGAAATCAGGTGCGTTTTAGTAACTGCTTTCTAACTGTGCAAGTGCTAACCTTTCTGCTCTAAGGCCTTTATCTTCGACGACCGTTGCAATGGTTCTTGATGATTGTGAGTCCCTCACAATTTTCTTTCATGTACTACTTACTATCTGTATCGCCTTGATTTTCACCACCAGATTCTTGACTCGCCTTGGCCTTTGTTTTGCTGTTCCGCTTGTGGGCGGCTATTTCTGACGGCGTTAGAGATGCTCTGGGAGGCATGCTGATGAGGGGGCAAACGGGAGGAAGGACTGAAAAAAACTGCAAGGTTCGCAGTCCGCTGCCATTTTGAAGCTTGTAAGTTTGTTTGTGACCTGCACGGGTTACCTATACCCATGCGGATCCCTGGGCGGCGGGCAAGAGGGTGGGGCGGCGGGCGTCATCAAGATGAGGGCGGGGTGAGCTAAATTACAACTTGAAGCTCAGTCACATCGTCCTGATTTGGAATTAAACTCCGCTTTAATCTGGCCGGGCGGCTGGCACACCCCCAGACAGGACCCAGACAGGACCCAGAGTGGACTCTACGTAGACTAGACCTAGAGTTTCCATAAGCCTTACATTCACCTATTTGGATACCTTTGTCTCTTTACGCATGCTGTTCGGATACCTTCGTCTCTTATCTACGCCTGTTTCTTGCCTGTTTCTCTACTGTCAGAATTAATCTGACTTTATTCCAAAAAGGATACCGTGTTGCGCAAGTTCGCGTCGTCTTCACGCTGACAAGTCAAGCTACAAATTTGTTATTCCCTGCTGGACCTCTAAAACCACCCGCCCACCTTGCGTATGTGGAATGGTTCACACCCTTCCAGCAACCTGAATCCCACCATGGGCTGTACAAATTTGCCGTCTGATGCGTCATGGAGAGCGTCTTGCAAGCATTATCGATGTATCGGACATCCGCAGGAGTGTTCATCTTTTTCCAAATTTCGGCGCAGTAGTACCGTCGTGAATGGACGAGCAGTACCGTTCTGGAGCTCTGTCCCAGCTTCTCTGTAAACTCGTTTAGTGACCGACACGCTTTTTAACTATTGTTTGAGGAATATAACGA
>NW_024540106.1:0-17145 GCF_016647785.1 Suillus fuscotomentosus
CACTCAGGCTGCCTCTGATGATTTCCTTGCAAAACGTCAGGAAATAGTCAACCTGGTGAAACATGCGGGTATGCTCACTGAACCACACTAAATCATGGTGAGTGTGCGACTGAACTATACTTTATTCGCTGACTTACCAAATACGTCAAAATATTGGGTAAATTGATTAATGTCATCCCTCTGAGAGAAAGCAGATCAGCTTCACTCGCAGTGTCGCTAGCACTCTCACGCGAAGTACATCACACCTATGCTCGGTTGGTTCAGTGTTTACAATACCGGTGCGACGAAACATACCATCTTGAAATATGACATTTATGAGATCTCTCCTGGATATTAGGGAGAACCGCAATCCTCTAGTTTTCCAGGCCCTGAAGACTGTGAGGACAAAGATGAGCAATTCGTAGATAAATACTGCCACCCATGCCATCCCATGACCTGCGATTGGATGATTCCGTAGCACCATCAATATACATCCAGATATGACTTAGAATGCACTGACGGACAGTTCTGGCAGGACTTTTGAGCAGGCATGTGGAATGATGAAGGGGATAACATACGTTGCTGTCGTATATATTTGATGGCAGTCGCCGGCGTAGACCGCAGCGTCTGAGTCATCTCCAAAAGTTCCTGCCTAAAACTTGAAGTTCAGCAGACTCTCCAGTCCAAAATTCTTCGTGAGCACGTACTAACGCTCCTGCCAGAAGAACAAGGGAGATGATCCCCATCCATATAAGCAGGCGCCTGCTGCGGCCGTAGAGAGCATAAGTGCGAAGAGCCAGTGTGACTGGGAATTTGAAAACATTCAGCGTGTCTTTCTCGCGATACACTTCTAACTCACGACAAATGAAAACTTGCAGGAAAAAACGTAACACGTCTACAGCCACCAGGTATTCCGAACAGCTAAGTCTTTGTTGAGCAAAATAATAGATATTCAAGAAAGCAAAGTTGAAACCTCTGCGGAGATAAAGTGAGCCTGCCGGTCGAATACACGCACAACACTGATGTAGCACCTCAGGTGAAACGGGTAGGAAATTGCCAATTAGGTCAGAGACATTTCCGAGCACGGCAACATAGCGATTGACGAGAAATAACACTGCGGACATTGCTTTTGGACGACGCCAGATAAACATGATTTCTTCTGGGAGGGTTACCATGTGGTCGTATATCAGGAGACCTAAAGTATTCAGTTATCGTCTTGAGACATAGGATGAAAAGTCGTATTACTGAATGATGCGAAAAGGATGTACAGGTGCACCGACCTGGCAAATTGGAATATTAATTCGCAATCAACATACATAGTAAACCAATGGGTTTATCACTCACACCTGCTGCGCTTCCAGGTCAGTAATATACATTAGAAAGACGATATCACAAGTGGAAGGGGTGTTGAAACTTGAGATTGACAGGAACGTTCACGGTTTGATATTGGTGTTATACTACACAGCCCGACTCCTCCACAGTCATCAATCATCCATCAGTAATCCATTGTACCCAGTAAGGGTGATCACACCCAGTAAAACGGGGCCTTGACTAGGACACGCAGTGCAGCACTAGCGCAAATCAGTACACTGATCGGCGGTCCAGAATTCGGAATCGGATAGTGGTAACTGCCTTGTCAAGCTACGTCCACCAGGTGTATCTTGCACGTTCTGTTGAGAATAGTCACAAGTTCTTATGCCTAGGTCCTAGGATAGAAAGATATCGGTTCATTCTGGGGAAGCGAACATGTCCGACGGTCATATTTTTCGGTAAGTTCCGCTCGTACTCTATGATATAACTCCGCTAGTTGCAGCGTGCACAGGTCTACTGATTGAACATATAGCCCTACTCAATAACGATTTTATTTGGCCATTTTATTTCGTGACAGTTCGTGCTAATGCCTCCGAAATAAAATGCCAATGAAATGAACAAGCGACACGTTCGGCACGCACATAGTGGCGCTTGAAATCTGCTAAGCGAGGCGCAGGCGTTTGGACTGTGCTCACCGGCGCATGCGTCGTCGAAACACGTTCACGCCACCATGGCAGATAGTTCCCCGCACGCCATAACGTTTCTCGAAGCACTCGCTGTCATCCTACTGGCCGATGCAGAGACACCGGATGACCAACTATTTGCAGCCACAATTTCACTGCAAGCACTCGATGCGAAACAACGAGGCGCTAAGTATGGACCACGCGGGCCATATGACCAACAGAAAGCAGAACAATTCTTCGAGCTGTTCCAGTCTCTGAGGCTGGAGAATGAACGATGGCCACTCTGGCATCATGGGAAGGTCCCATATCTGCCCCATCGACTGATCGTACATGGGCAGCATATTTTCTGGGGTGTTGTGGTGACCGTATGTGCTTTCTTGCTGGTCCATGTTGGCATCAGTGTTTGCGATGTTGAGCACTCGTACTTAGTTGCACCCAGTCGGCATTTCGGCAGCTCTCTCTCATATCAAACTCCGTACTCGATACAGTATGCCGAGTGCAAAATAAAATGGCAAATAAAATGACTACTCAATAACGTGCCTATTTTATTTGTTGTCTGTCATCATGCTTACGAAATCGTAGCGGCGGCGAGCGCCAGTCCCCGACTCCGATACTCCGATAATACCTTGATCGTTTCTTGTACTCTCACAATTTCCATGCGAATTCTCATGGGCTCGTCTAAGTCCTCCCATTCATGGATATAACAGTCAGTCAGGCCTAAGCTAACATCACAATGTACGAGTCCCACCACAGGGCACCGGAGGTAAAAAAAGACGATAGGCAATATTGGGTCGAGAGTACGGAGAAGGCTGAAGGCGGTGAAAATAAATGAACAAAGACAGTGAATCGTAATGTCTCAGTTATGTACGTAATCAATTCCCACGACACGTCCATTGACAGAAAAATGAGCATGTTTGCGTCTGACAAAACCCTTCTCCCACTTCGTGGGAGTCGGGGATAAAATGGTTAAATAAAATCGTTATTGAGTAGGACTTATGCCTCGAACTTCAATGCATTCACCGCGTTAGGTGCCAGCTGGGAATTGGTAAAATATCCATGGTAATCATCAAAATGAATTCTTCTACATATCGTCTGTAAAATTACAACACGCTAACTAAAAGCGAAGAAATTTCGCAACCAGGAACAATATCCAATCAGCCAGAATCAGTTTGAAAACTGTGAGAAGAGAATTCGACATCGAGTCTGGTGGTAAAGACATTGGGGCTGGAGCCATCGTTCCGGATGGCAGTGGATGAAATTCCGTCATCCGTGGATTTGTGCAGGTGAAGCACCAGTCGAGAGACGAGAGTGACGGACATGCTAGGTATCTGATTCAAAATCGACGTCTGTTTATCGCATCAACCACTCACCAACTAGTAAATGTGGCTAGATTCCCTCTGGTGATATCCTTGTCAATTGTCAGGAAGTAGCCAAGCCGATCGTAAGATGCAGTGCGTGCTCACCGAACCACACTAAATCATGGTGAGTGTGCGACTCGATTGATATATTATCTGTTGACTTACATAGTATGTCAGGATGTTAGGTAGATTGATCAATGTCATTGCTCTAAATCAACGCAGATCAGTTTCACTTGAATCACAGTTTCACAATCAATCTTACGCGAAATACACTGCACCTGCATTTGCTTGTTTCAGAATTTACACTACAGGTGCAACGAAAGAAATACCATCTTGGAATATGATATCAATGATATTTCTGCTGGATGGAATCAACCGCGGAGATCCCCTAGTCTTGCAAGTCCTGAAGACTGTAAGGACAAAGATAAGTAATTCGAAGACAAAAACTGCAATCCAAGCCAGTCCATAACCTGCAAGTAGATAAGGTAGTAGCATCATCAACTTGCATGCAACGTGGCTGAGAATTCACTGACGCATGGCTCTGTCGCGACTTTTGAGCAGGCACGCATACCGATGAAGGGAATGACATACATCTTTGCTGTGAATGTGTTATGGCAATCACTTCCTTGGATGTAAATCGTAGTATTTGAATTATTTCCAAAAGAACCCGCCTAAAAGGTCAGCAGAATCTGGAGTGCAAAAGGATATGCGAACACGTACTGATGCTCCTCCCATAAGAGCAAGACCGATGATTACTATGTAACTGAGCAGGCGCCTGCTACGACCGTACAGTGCGTAAACGCGCAGAGTCAATATGACTGAAATATTTCAGGGCATGTATTTTTCGCGATCAACTTTTGACTCACCGCAAACAATGATTTGTTGGAGATAAAGGAACAGCTCTCTGACTAGCATATATCTTGAACAGCTAAAACTTTGGTAAGAAAAACAACAATATATATTCAAAGAAGGGTTGAAACCTCTGCAAAAATAGATAAATCGTGAGCCTGCCATCTGGGTAGACGCATAACAAAATTGTCGAACCTCATCCGAAACTGCGGGTAGGAAATCGATAAACAAGCCAAAGATATTGCCCACCAGGGCAAGATAGCGATTGGCAAGAAACAATGTTGTAGACAGTAATTTCGGACGACCCCAAATAAACGCGATTTCTTCTGGGAGGGTCACTATATGATCGTACATCAGAATGCCTATGATATTTGTTATCGTCCTGAAAACAAAGATGGAGAGTCTCGGTACTGTTTGCCACGAGAACAGCGTTCAAGTGAAATAACCTGATAGATTATGATGTCAAGAAGAATATATTCGTGCGCGTATGACTCACAACTGCTGTTTTTCAGTGATATCCATTACAACGAGGCGATGATGCAATATAAAAGGTGGGTGTTGAGAATGCCTGCCGCACTCAGGCTATTACAACATTATTATATACATATCATCAGGGTCACAGGAATCGATGCGGTAGTTTTACAAAGCTAGCCTCAGTGGCAACGTTTCGATTTCTTGCTGAAACATGAAACATCAAAGTTGCCATCAACGCCACGGTGCATTAACGTTCTTCCCTGTGTATTTATATTGTATCTATGACTATCCCATGCACAGAGATGATCGCTGGGCATGATAGCATGTGTGCGATGCCAGGATCAAGGGGGAATATAGGAAAGTTAAAAATACGACTTTGTTACAATTGGGTCTCCTCGACGACGTCCGATGATCGTCCCAAGAGACTCAGATGTTACAATACCATGGCGCTTGCCAGTGATCCGTTCAACTATGTTACACAGCATCCTGATACGTTGATCTCGGTAATGGTACGTATGTGTTTATGATACAGTCGATCATGGGTGTTTTGAAGCTTTTTGTATATATATATAGGCTACACACCTGCAGCACTACTCTGAGGCTCCGGATACTTTATTCTGCCCACAGACATACATTTGAGTTGAAACCGTCACGCGGGTCGCCCTATGTGTGTATTGGGATCAAGCTAAGCGGCATACGATATGTGTATATGGGCTTGCCTCGCTACGCACCAGTACGTTTCACGCGTACATGAATCTATGAAACTTTCAAATTTGAACGCTGAATGTCCAAACTTCGTCAATAGCTGGTTGAATGATTGTTTGCGACTTTACTTTTACTTTTGTAGGCTACTACGGGATATCCCACCTCGAAGGCGCTATCCAGCCTACATGAATTCACTGTAGGGGCCTGACGATATTGACCTACGCAAGACGATAGACCAGAAGCCCAAAGTAATTTGAGAACTTGAGGGGCACTGTGATACATGTCAGTCTGCCCAATGGAGGCTGAGCGCTGAGCGCTGAACTAACAGTGATTCATATCACCGCGTATGGCATACCATAGACACCACTGATATAGCTATTAGTACTACACGTGCGATCAGGCCGATGAGGAACATAGACATATCTGCTGTATCTCAAGAAATACTAAGAGTGCGTAGGTACAAAACTATTCGTACTCGCGCATAATGGTTATCAAAATATACTTATCCGGGAACATCAACCGAAAACGAAAGAAACAATCTTGTACGTTACATCATGCTAAAGGGTACTATAATCGTCACAATGGAAAATAACATGCACCGGAAACTGTCACTGGACGAGAACGACGAGCTAGTGCGTACCTGACCCGACTTTCACCTTCTCCACTATCCCATTATCGTTCGGCGTGTACTCGAAATTCTCTGGGCTGCCGTTGAATGAACCGAGGAAAGGAGTAGCCGGACTGAGAGTAGATGAGGTGCGAGACGAGTAAGTTAGCGCCGGAGATACGAGAGTAGGAGACCTTATGTCATTTTCGAATGATAGTTGTTGGACCAAAGAAGGCGACTTCTGCACAGGAACGTATGCTTTAGAGGACACAGAAGTAGACTTGTGGCGATGGTCCTCTTGATCATCTGACCGGGGCTGGGATGTTTGGGGGGAGTGAAGATAGTTCTGCGGACCACTGTCGGGTTTATCGTTGGTACTGGACGTAGCGATAGTGCTGTTTAGGTTATTGGAGCGGCTGTCCGTGTGCTGATAACTGTGCTGAGATGAATTCGATGCGAGAGGGGAACGAGGGAGAGTAGCGACTTGTGCTTGCTGCCGCAGAGAAAGGTGTGAACGCGAAGAGAACTGAGAACGATGGTGCGACTGCAAAGGAGAACACTTGGAATCAAGGTGCTGAGGTGGCGCAACAATTTCGATAGCACGACTAGGCGGTTTCGTGATCCTGACGTTGCCAGCGTCACTGCGGAAATGCAGCTCGTCCTGATAATGAGTGCGGAGATGGTCATGATGTGACCTGGACTCCAGCTGATGTTGGCCAAGAGCATGGAAGTCGTCCTCGGAAATTGGCGGTAGAGCGTCGCCCAAGAATTTCGACCGGTTTGCCCCACCCAGGGTTCGACTAGTGAGCGGATAAGTGGCGATCTGCTCCGGGGCGTGGAATACTTGTGCATTCGCATTGAGTTTGCTTCCAGATTCTAATCGTCCAGATGAAGAGGCGCGCCGAGGGAGAGTGAGATCGTGTGGGTGCACAAGTTGCTGTTGGGTCTGCAGCTGTTGGTACTGTTGTTCACGTATCCTCGCGTGAGCCTGGAGGATGAGCTCCTCTGCGGGAGTGAAGCCGTTCCTCGCCTGTATCTGGCTGCGAGGCTGCTGTGCAGATGGCTGGGCGCTAGCCGTGTACAGCGTTGCATTTGCAAGGGCTTGAAGATGGGCGCGATGGGCGTCATGCTCTTGGTCAAGTGTCGACCCCGTGTAAGCGTGTGTCAAATTCAGGTTGTGTTGCAGTGAATGCAGAAAGTCATCAGTATAGGGATTCGACTGAAGGTCTTGGTACCTAGTCGACGGGGAACTGTCGTATGGATAACCCAGATGCCCTGGCAGAGACGTAGATATGGGAATGTTCCCTGCTGACACGGAGGGGGGATTCAGATTCGGATAGGAGTGATGAATACTTGATAGAGAAATTTCGTCGCGAGGCTGACCAATGATGGGGATGTCACGGGCACGATTTACATGGGTCTTGCGAGCGTGAGCTTGGAGCTCTTGGCCACGAAGGTTGAGAAGGGCAGCTTGAGCGATTGTCAAGCGGGCTGGAGACTGGTCCCCATTCTTGGATACTCTCTCTGATCGCTAACGCAAGACGCATGAATCAGTTCAAAGTAAAACACGTCTCAATCAGCGAACCGACCCTTAGCTCCCGTTGTTCAGCACTATCAGCAAACCGGACGGAAATCCTGCATCCAGGGTCATTCCATCCACGGACCATTCGACCATGCAGGCGTTCGATGGTATCCTCTGCAGCTGTACGATTCTCAAGTCTATACTAGGTGGATCAATTACAGAATTTCGATTTCCAGAACAAACTAACCGAACGAAGGCTATTATCCGAGGGGGTTCACTGAGCTTTGTTTTAAAGAAGCGGCTGCTCTTGATGGTGTAAGGGTGTACCAAAGCAGTAAGGCTCTGTATTCGCATGTAAATAACGTTGCATATGTGGACACCAGCTTTACATACCTCTTCATCAATCGAGAGCGGAAGTCTGAAAAGGATTATTCAGTACCAAACTGAGCTTATATCGAGGTGACCTTACCCCTCGATGTATAGGTTGGTGGATAACCCATCCTTCAGTTTTTCCATCCGCGCTTTGAAAGAATCTTCATCGTGCTCTATTTGAGAGGGGCTTTGCTGAGCGTACACTGTACCAGGTATGCGATGGATTTGCTGTATCGGGAATTTTTAAGAATGTGGGTGCATACAAGATAAACAATGTTGACCTTTGAGAATGACGGATGTAGATTGCGATATTTACGAAGACCTTCGATACATTTTTCTGCTGAATCGACATCGCTGAACCTTATCAAGAATGTGAGGTGGACAATCGCACAAAAATACATGTTCACCTACAAAACGAAGCCATACCCTCTGTTTACCAGAACGTGAGCTGTTGAGTTTCGTGCCGTGGCAGAACAGGACATACGTTGGTTTCTCGCTCACATGCCTAGTGAACGACCTCACACTCTTCACCTCGCCAAATGGGCGAGTGAGAGCAAAGAGCTCCTGCTCCGGAAAATGAGGGGGCAGTCCATTGATATATACATTTGGGGTACGGTGTGATGCGCGAGATGCACTGGGAAGGTGCTGGGAAGGCGTATCGGGACTCAACGACAGCTGTGAGTCGCTTGAGTCAGGAAACATGTGGTCATACGAAAATTGCAAGCCTGTAGGACAAGAGAGGCTGTACGAGGCTGCAATCCGATACGGAATGCGAGTAAGTCGGGGGGAATCATAACTGATAAAATAAAACCTCACGAGAATTGGATAAAACTGCAGTAGAAAGACTATAAGGCGATGCCGTACCATTTTCCTGTAGATTGAGGGACGGATTATTTGGTCTGGTGACAACATGGTTTGTAGACATAGTATTAGAATGCGAAGAACTGCTGGGCTTGGGGCTGCCAATGTTAAATTTTTGGGACGGAGAGAGAGAAAGGTTGGGCTGAGATGAAGAAAATGATGCACTACTACTAAGGATATTGTTGGGCGGCGACGAATCTGAATCCGGTGGTGTGGGTGGCGCTTGACGAGAAGAGATCGGAGTGTTCGGTACAGTGTCACAAGTAGTACAGGCTGAGGCGCTATGTTCAAGATGCTGGAACTGCTTGTTATCGAAGGTAGGAGAAGCTGGGAAAGCCAGAACGGCAGATTGCGGTGGCGAAGAGCAGGAAAGGCTCATACTGGAGGATCAGGGCAAGTGAATTCGCGGGAGAGAAAGGAAGCAAGCGAAAGGCAAGCTTTTAGGTAAGGTGAACGCCGGTGGACTGTAACGATTGCAATACGAATAGTATGAAGAAATTGGTTGAAAATCGTTAAGAGTAGCGGTGTGAAGATGGGGGAAGGAAGAACAAAGATGAAAAAATGAAAAAAATGAACTTGCGAGGTTTAAATTCAATTTTCAACATATGACGCACGGGACTTCGAGGTTGGAATACTGTAAACCCAATAAAATGTGATGAAAGAAGCCTGGCTTTCACCACCTAATGTCATTGCATACCCCATTTTAGGTCGGTCACTGCCCAGATTTGGCAAGTACTCAAGTTCGTTTTGGAGCGGCGCAAATAGGATATGCACGTCGAGGGCATTCCATGTTCCAAAGGTGATCTCGTTCGCAACTTCTTGGGTCCACTATTCCTTCTGTTCCAGCGCGATATTGACAGAGAATTAAGCTTTAAGAAGCATAGGCGAAGACCAGAGAAAATCATTGCGCAAACCTGACTGACGATCCAGAATTCATTGGTCCCAGAAGATGCCAATCGACGGAGACCAGACCGCAAGCAACCAGTACTTCCGACAACACATGTGCAACTGGCCCAGCATCTATTCGTGTTCGATACTGCTTGGAAACAGACGACTATAAGTGCTTCATCGAGTGTCAAAAAGACCAAACCGAGCGTAGCGACTGGCAAGGGCGCTGACAGAAGCAGGTCCTGCGAATCCTATCTGATGACAACGAAGACGACGAATTGCACGAAACCTCCTTGAACCTGGTTCAGTCTGACCTGTACTATGGCAATGTTTGAGCAATATTATTGTCAAAGCACCAATATGATCGCAGGAAAACCGTGACAGCCGAGTCGCAAATCTTTTGGTGGCAGTGTTGACTCGGAAGAACTTGAGGAGAGAGGCAGGGTGGCTGTGCCATCTAGGTTTCGCGCTACTAACTTATTCGGTTCAATCGAAAACTCTTTGACGTTGCATGTCGCGGTCCACCGAAGTGGCCAGTACACGAACTCGCAGTTTCATGGTCACTGCCAGTGGGTAAGGTACCAAGCCCTTGACCATTTCATCTGGTATGTCTGTCCACGCACTTTACTCGGACAATGATATTATGGTCCTCCGTGTCAGACACTTTTTCCAAGTTTGTAACTTGAGCAGATCTGTTTGACGCTAGTCTGTCCTACTACTACTAGGCAGACGTTATCGAAGGAAGCCATTCGTTCAAGTTCCTTCGTATCTTGAATGTTCGGACTTGTTCGGACCGATCTTCTACGTTCAAGAAGGACTCGGACCTACAAACTCTTAAAGTTTGATGGGTAGTAAACGTTGGCCAGCTTCCTCACATCCACATCTTCTTGGTGAGTCTGGATATTCATTCGATAATCTCAGTTTCTTCTCCCCAGTTTTTTTCATGGTGGTACTCTCTTTCTCCGACTCATCAGGGAAACGTAATCCACTACAGAGTGCTACAGAGCGCTCTGTAGCATTCTGTAGCACAATCCGACCTGCTGGTGGAATATCGATACCTATGATATCTGCGTCTCTCTGCATTGCAAATGGGCCTGATCCACCCATCATGCCTCGGCAGATTCGTGAGTAGTTTTGCACGTTGTTACAGGAGCAGGCAAGATAATTCCTTTCAGGTTCTGCCAGTGCCCACTTTCGCTTGCATTGATACCACCGATCCGAGACAGCGGGAAAAATCAGCCCTGCATAAGCGATGTCATTCTACATCCATGATCTATGGTTATAGCCACTGACTATCGCAGCTTTTGTACGGCGTCGTGGTCAATTGGCAGCTAGTTTGCCCCAGTGGTACCAGTAAGCATAATCATATTCGCATCGTGGGATGCAACGACCCCTAACACCTACTTTGCGAGTTTTGAAATCGCCATGTTCCACGTGTATGTACTTAGGATCTCCGACTTCGCTTCTTTATGGGCCTGCGTACGTGAGTATTCCTTGAATCTCAAAGTTCGACCTAAATTGGATTCGCCGTGAATGTCACGGATAGCATCAAGTAGGTCACCTTATGTATCATACATCATATCTCTTCATCCCAACAATCTCGGCGACAGCTTGAGCGTTCTGTTGAAGTATAAGTATTTATTCAGATGCGGCAATCACCTGGACCTGGACGGAGCTCACACGAATTGTCTTCTATCATCTTCTCGGTTCCGGTGGCACGACTCTTATCTGCACCGCATGGGGTTGGCGTAAGTGAGTAGTCCCGCAAAAATCTTCGAGTGTTGTCCGGCGTTCACGGACGCAGGGGTAAGTCGGCGAACGGTATCCGCGGAGGCACCTCGCTCGAAGTCCGTTGACAACTTCAACTTGAGGTCGACGACCTTCAAGTACCTGTACGCGTTGATGTAGGAAAGTCACAGGATCATTGAAAACAGCTCAAAAACAGCTGCAGCACCAGTGTCAGGTATTTAACACTTGTATACTACCAGTCTTGAACACCGCGGCCTCCGAATCGAGCGTATTGTGCCATTGCGAAGGCTTCCTTGATTGGAGGGGTTCGTTCAGGAGTGAGACTCAAAGGTTTAGTAGGTCCTTGAGTGGCTAGACTTCAGCTTCTGTGCGACAGTCCGGTTCCGAGTTCCTCATCATGTATGTAACGGATGCTTCACGGCGAGAACTCGCCTGGAGCTTAAGGTTGTGTAACTCTGTAATGGTTTACAAGTGCCGGCGAGTTTTCTGGTAAGCCTATTTGGCAATTGGACTTATGCGCACCTTGAATTACTCGTTCCTCAAACGATATCAGGAACTGGACCAGTACTACTTAGTATGTATAATCTATATGTAGTTCTGACAGTTGTAGCTCAGGTTACAAGTTAGAAAGTACAGCCCAGACATGATGCATGACCTCGGATCCGAGGACCTCGTTTGACCCAATGACTCTGATGCCAAACAGTGAGTGGAGTTGATGGATTAGTTTGGATGATGACATGCACTAGGTCTAGTAGATCCACGATGTGAAGTAGTAATTGCTGATCATCGGATATGTCTGACGATAATCAAGCTGTGGTACGTCTGTGATAAGATAACAGTGGTAATGTCGACGTGGTTATGCCACGATCGCTTGACACAAATAATGTACAGTAGATAACTCATAACAGCATGTCAGCACCCATCGCAGAAACTGCGCGCGACTTGTGTTAGGACACATCCATATCCTGATCCTCTGACGAACGTCCTGCCTTGTGCATCATTTGCGGTGACGACACTGGGGTATCTTCGATATCACTCCACGCCGAGAAGTCATCGACGCTAACACCCAGATCCGACAATTCTTGCCAGTTTGCATATTCTGCGGCGTAAGCCTCAATTTCCTCTTGCTCGAGGTCCTCCGGCGTCACACTATAACTGTCAGGGGGCATTTCTGGAGCACATCGAAGGTGAGCTTATTGATGCCATATAGAATAGGAGAAACTGACCTTGCAATTCGCTTTCCCACCGGTTTGCATCCTCCATGTCTGGGTCAAAGGAAGATCCGACATCATATGAATACGAAAGGCGATAGGAGTGTTTTTGCTTATGTGCAGTATTGGCAATGATTCTCCGAAAGAGCTGTTGCCAAGCGTCCAATTATGAGCGTTAGTAGACCCCCTGTCAGGAAAGTCACACACCTCATCTTGCATAACAAATTCATCGTCCTCATCCTCATCGCAGTCCATCTCAGCATCAAAAAACACATCACTGCTGCTACTTGTCCTTTGCTTTTGGACTTTATCATGTCGTTGTTTCTGCGCGCGCTCAAGACATCGCGCTTTAAAACGATCACGTAAAAATGTTTTTTGAGGGTTTTCTGGCGTTTGACTGCCAGCATGTGTGCATGGGAGCTGGGTTGCCGCACTTCTGGATGAACTGGTTACGCGAGTTTTGTATTGGGCTTGTCGTCTTGCTTGTGCGGCAGCCACCGGCGATTTCGGAGAAGCCAGTGGTGACGAAGTAAGTGGTTGGTGACTCCTTGCGGAATAATAAGATGAACGCCCGGGAGTAGAGGGGGTCTGGAAAATGGGACTTGAACTTTGCATACTTAGCATTTCGTTGGCCGTTCAGTCGCCGTGGTGAATGATGAGTGTGACAGTCAAGAGTGGCGCGTTTGTTGTGACTTGTTGACGTGTTTAAACAGTGCCCAGGAGTGGGTTCAAGCATTCAAATGTATGACATGACAACACTGACCGCCGCCCCGACCCCCAGAAGCCGGCACTTCAAGTCATTGAAACAGACGGTTGATGTGACCATGGCCGCCGACTCGGACAAGATACGACAAAACATTTCCGACGTTCGCATGGAAGCAAAACCAGCACCTGGGGTCCTGCATCTATTCCAGGCGCGGGTCCGAACCTGTGGCATTGCTGAGGGACATGCATCTACTACATAGTAGTGTCCATAAATGATACGAGGCACAACATTTAGGACCTGGTCTTGGCTCTTTTTGGAGGCTTCGACATGGTGTTGAATCCGATCACCGGTCTACCTGATTCGGACTGAGCATTTTTTGCCAGTCACGCTGATTGCAACGAAACATAATGAAACGCGTCGTCCCAAGACGTGTCGTGACCAGAAACGCCAGCAAGTGCCCTGTACTCTCTTTACTTTATAACTCTCACAATTTCTCCGCAGATTTTCCAGCTGCTAGGCTGGAGGGTCTTCTAAATTCTGCTCTGTTCTGGAAGATACAGTTCAACGTCTTCTTTCGGCTTGCCTGTCAGAGGATGTCTAAAATATAACAGGTGTGATCAAATCTCCAATATATTTGACTGAGTGTATTTTGATATCTCCGTCTATTTATTTTCAATTATGGCACCCTGAGATCTGGTATCGTACCTTCGGGTCGCAAGCAGCCCCATATTATGGCTAGTTCATCACTTACTTAGGACCTACGAGAGGTACCGAAAGCTTTTAATGAGGCAGAGTCTTGTGCGCTCATGATCGGTTTGTGCCCCAATCTCCGATTTCTTGAACATGTTCTTCCAGTCCCAACATCAACGTGACTGGTATGCATCCAGTTGTTCCCCTGTGTTCAAAAACTCACTTGTGAATCCGCCAGCGCCGCCAAACAAGAGGAACGACAGAAAACATTGGATGGGTTGTCCTCGTCGTTCTTCGAGCCATGCACAGAGTCCGATAATAAGGTGCTTGACTTGTCCCTAAGCGAACTAGTCCAACGCCATAACGCGGGTTCACTGTCAACGGCGAGCATTTTGAATGCTTATGGAAAGAAAGTGGTCTCAGCGCAGAAGGCCACTAATTGCCTAGCCGGGATCATGATTCAAGAAGCTCTAGTCCCGAAAGTTCCAGCTCCTTCAACTGGCTCTGACGGCACAGACATTCCGAACAACCCGCGAAACTCCTCTCCGGTGTCCCTGTCAGCATCAAGACTGTATCGATATCGAAGGCTACGACACTACTGTTGGTTATTCTTCTAAAGTTAATCACCCCGCTTCGTCGTCTGCAGCGATAGTCCGACTTCTTCATGATGCAGGGGCAATCGCTCACGTGAAGACTACCGTACCCCCCGGTCTTCTCGGAATGGAGACATCATCAGACCTTTTTGGGCGAACGAGTAATCCGTATAACGAGAAGTTCTCCAGCGGCGCTTCGACTGGTGGTGGGGGCGCACTTCTTGCATGCAGGGGGAGTGTCATCGAAATCGGCACAGATCTTGGCGGCAGCATAAGGTTGCCCGCCCATTATTGCGGACTCTATGCTATGAGGTCTTCGATAGGACGGTTTCCATGTCAGGGAACGCATCCCCCTGTACCTGGATTAGAAACAGTGGCCACTACATCCGCTCCAATGTCTCGAAGACTGGAAGACCTTGAAGAATTTTGGAAGCGTGTTGTGGAGATGCGGCCATGGGAGTATGACCATACGGTTCGCTAAGTTCTCATTTCTAACATCCACCAGACCTAATGATTACTGCAGTGTGTTCCATTACCTTGGCGACCCGCAAATCTTCAAGAGACGAAGCTGAAGTTTGGAGTCGTTTGGGAAGACGGTCAGCCCCTTTTACGCTGCTTTTTACATTCGTTCCTCATATGTCTAGGCATTGTTCCTCCCTCTCCTGCTTGTCGTCGTACTTTGGAATGGGTCTGTGATGCATTGGAGAAGCAAGGTCATGAAGTAGTTGATTTGTGCGCTCAAACCGCTCTAATCTTGAATTTTGCTGACCAATAACATCACCCAGTGCACCCCCTAGCATCCCAGAAGGTCTGAATGCCGGATTTCAGTTATGTTTTGGAGATGGGGGTGAGCATCCTTCTATCGAGCTGTAAGCCACATATGCTGAAGTCTTTGTAGGGGTTGCTTTCTTTGGTGCTGTGCGTAAGGACGAGAAACTTGATCCCGTGATGGTTGCTATCAAGTCTTTGTTGGGGATGCACCTTTGGCTCAAGAAGTTCTTGGCAATGGTAACGCGCAAAACTACTGGTGATGAGGTCTGGGCATCTATGCTCGAGACGATTCACCTCAAATCGCCAGCCGAAGAACGCGTGCTTGTCGTCTCCCGAGACGAGTACAGAGAAAAGTGGCACCAAGCATGGGAAGATGAAAGGTTCGACTTTTTGCTGACGGTTCCACATTCATTGCCCGCTATCCCTGCTGGAACCGCAGAGAAGGTGACCCTAATATCTGCTGCCTACACGATGATTTTCAATATCGTAAGCTTCATTTTCAACATCGTATTCTCATCGGGAGCTCAATGGCGAACAGTTGGACTATACTGCCGGTGTTCTCCCAGTATCTTTTGTTGACCGCCAGTTGGACGGGCTACCGAAAGATTTTATGAAGAGTTCCGACTACAAGAACATGGGGTTGATTTCTAAGGGTGCATACTCTGTTTATGATGCGGATAAAATGCACGGCCTGCCCCTTGGCGTGCAAGTTGTCGGAAGGCGTTTTGAGGAAGAGAAAGTCTTGCAGGGGATGAAGATCGTTGAAGATGCTCTCGAGGCATGCGGTCGTAAGTTCATTCCTCGGGAATTCTAGGGTGACTTTGAACATCGTTAAATTGGATCTTGACTTATGTGATAAACTGTGCACTATCTTTGTTTATTGTTAACTGTTCATACTTCATGTCCACTGTAGTCGTCGTACTGCATTGACCTTGTAATGATTATCCTGACTCCACAATGTGGGAGCCTCGGTTGTGTATGCACGAAACATCTAGCCAAATGTGTGCCTGCCTTTTTATGACAACTGAGGCTCAGCAACCTGTTGGTTAAAATTAAAGCTGCAGAGTGAGGTACAATAATAGTCACGATTGTATTTGACCATTTTATATTTCGTCAGCATGATGACAGTCAACAAGAAAAATAGGCACGTTATTGAGTGGCCATTTTATTTCGCACTCGGCATACTGTATCGAGTACGGAGTTTGATATGAGAGAGGGCTGCCGAAATGCCGACTGAGTGAGATCTAACACACCCAGTACGAGTGCTCAACGTCGCAAGCCTGATGCCAACATGGACCAGCAAGAAAGTGCATACGGTCACCACAACACCCCAGAAAATATGCTGCCCTTGTACGATCAGTCGACAGGGCAGATACGGACCTTCTGATGATATCAGCCTGAGGCCTCAGAGACTGGAACAGGACAATCCACAATGTCTTGAAAGATCTGTTCTCAGTCGAGAATGGAAATGGACACATCAGTTTGGAGGGGAATTTACCATGGTAGCATGAACGTGTTTCAACAACGTCTGGTCGACGAGCACAGTACAAAGGCCTGCGTGCCGTTCAGCCGTCGCGTATCTGCTTTCGAGCTCCACTATGTACGTGCCAGTTGAAGTTCATTTTATTTCGGAAGCTTTTGCACGAACTGTCATGAAATAAAATGGCCAAATAGAATCGTTAATGAGTAGGGCTATATAATCATTGGCACCGTTCGCAGTCTTGTACAAGGATCAGACAGAACATGTCAGGACGACTTTGCGTGAGAAAGAGAAGAGAAAACAGAGTCCAAGACTCTCGCGATACGTAATAGAGTA
>NW_024540107.1:0-17141 GCF_016647785.1 Suillus fuscotomentosus
TCGCTAGGTATTATGATCTCCTCCAATCTTGATGGCGGAATGAGGAAAACCCCTTTTGCACTCGATGTCTCCACTAACCAACCATCCAAGTCAGTCTAACGAAGTCGCAATGCCTGTGGTTCTGATTGGAGCACTGTTGGCTTTTTCCAGATCCACGACCTTCGACGTCCGTTCCTTCGAGCCTCGCCAAGCCGTGAGCTGGATCCAGATGCTTGTGCTGAAGACGCATCGCGTCTAGGTCAGCGACGAGCTTGCTTTGCTTGTCGAGAGCGTGTTCACGTAGAACACCGAGTTCCATGTGTAACTGGGAAGACCGAGGGCAGAGCTCGGCAAGTTCTTCCTCTTTGCTTTCCTCGACTTCGAGCCGATGGGCGTCTTCAAAGCTTCTTTCTAGTTGGTCGACCTTGGTGCCGAGCGACTCTGCGCGGAGCATGAGACAAACAAATCACGGTAAGCTTGACCTGCAAGTCGTTCACTAAAGGCCATTCCGCTACTCCTCGAGATCGGCGAGGACTCCGGCCTTGAAGAGTATCTTGAGCGTTCCCACACGGTATAAAGATCGCCTGGAGTCATGGTCTTGTAGCGCTGGTCAAACCGAAGCCAATTAGGATAACCAAGATGCGCTATACGAAAAAATACCGTTGTAACGCGATTAATCGAGGACGAGAGGCACCTCCACTCTTCGAGGTTCTTGTTGACGGTGGGCACGATACAACGTACGAGATATGGGTGTGTCGCGCAAAGCTCTCTGTCGAGTAGCTACTAGTGATTGCGCACTCTCCTCGCGCACATGACTTGGTTCGAGTGTGACGCATGACTGGACTTCTCTCAGTATCAGCATGACTCCATACGGTTAAACAGACACCATGGTAGGAAACGGTTGCACCATCACCTCCTCATGGAAGATACTTGGGGATGACGCTCGGTGGACCAAGGTATGCTGATGAGGGACAGACATTGAGAGAGGACATGAGTGTAAAGGAAGGAGAATCTGGGGGTGGCTGCAGGCCGCAGGAACGGTTCATGTGCCATCAGTTTGGTCACTCATGCTTTTGCCAAATATATATATGGTCAGAATAATTCGTTGCTGGCGAAATATTAATAATTAATGCTGACTGCGGCTGTGGATATATGGTCACTTTTTGCGGTGAATTTCGTCGGATTTCAGCCGTAGTAACTATTTTGCGTCAAAGTTCACTGTTTGAACTGAGTCAGACAGTTCGTTTTTTTTTTCAAGATGGCAACTATCGAATTATCCTAATAAGGAAAGCCCCACGATTCGCACCTTCGAAACCGGATCATGGGCGTGTTATCTGAAGTTTCGAAGTTTCGAAGGTGCGATTCTATACTATATATGGCCCAATTCGGTTTACTAATAAGAGCCCGTTCAGCAACCGATTTTTGAACGAAAAATCAAACATTATCGGTCTGCACACGCTACCGAAATTCAAGCTCAGTCTGAATAGTGAGCGGCCGATAACATTGATAACATTTACGACGATAATCTGAATAGCTATGGATGCAGATGAGCCTACTCATACGGTCGGCCAATGGGAACAGTTTTCGACCGGAATGAATTAGATTTGGAAGGATGAGTTGGAGACGGTCGGCCAATAGTGAGTTGACGGTATCCCCTTCGAGATAAGAAGGCACAAGACCCTTATTAGGGATATTGGCACCTCTCGAAAAACGAACTTGCTCATGATTGTACATGAAACGACAAGACACTTCGAGCTACTAGAAGAATATTTCCCAGCGAGAATGAGTGAGAATTCGGAAATCCGACGAAATTCACCGCAAAAAGTGACCATATATCCACAGCCGCAGTCAGCATTAATTATTAATATTTCGCCAGCAACGAATTATTCTGACCATATATATATTTGGCAAAAGCATGAGTGACCAAACTGATGGCACATGAACCGTTCCTGCGGCCTGCAGCCACCCCCAGATTCTCCTTCCTTTACACTCATGTCCTCTCTCAATGTCTGTCCCTCATCAGCATACCTTGGTCCACCGAGCGTCATCCCCAAGTATCTTCCATGAGGAGGTGATGGTGCAACCGTTTCCTACCATGGTGTCTGTTTAACCGTATGGAGTCATGCTGATACTGAGAGAAGTCCAGTCATGCGTCACACTCGAACCAAGTCATGTGCGCGAGGAGAGTGCGCAATCACTAGTAGCTACTCGACAGAGAGCTTTGCGCGACACACCCATATCTCGTACGTTGTATCGTGCCCACCGTCAACAAGAACCTCGAAGAGTGGAGGTGCCTCTCGTCCTCGATTAATCGCGTTACAACGGTATTTTTTCGTATAGCGCATCTTGGTTATCCTAATTGGCTTCGGTTTGACCAGCGCTACAAGACCATGACTCCAGGCGATCTTTATACCGTGTGGGAACGCTCAAGATACTCTTCAAGGCCGGAGTCCTCGCCGATCTCGAGGAGTAGCGGAATGGCCTTTAGTGAACGACTTGCAGGTCAAGCTTACCGTGATTTGTTTGTCTCATGCTCCGCGCAGAGTCGCTCGGCACCAAGGTCGACCAACTAGAAAGAAGCTTTGAAGACGCCCATCGGCTCGAAGTCGAGGAAAGCAAAGAGGAAGAACTTGCCGAGCTCTGCCCTCGGTCTTCCCAGTTACACATGGAACTCGGTGTTCTACGTGAACACGCTCTCGACAAGGAAAGCAAGCTCGTCGCTGACCTAGACGCGATGCGTCTTCAGCACAAGTATCTGGATCCAGCTCACGGCTTGGCGAGGCTCGAAGGAACGGACGTCGAAGGTCGTGGATCTGGAAAAAGCCAACAGTGCTCAAATCAGAACTACAGGCTTTGCGATTTCGTTAAACCGACTTGGATGGTTGGTTAGCGGAGACATCGAGGGCGAGGGAGGTTTCCTCATTCCGCCATCAAGATTGGAGGAGATCATCATGCCTGGCGATACATGGTGGTTGGACACCTGCGAACTCCTGGCTTGTTTCACCCCCATCAGTGAGCCGACTTCAATGCCATCCATATATACTCTTGCGTCATCTGTGCCTACTGATCTTGGGGGTGTTCTCGAACCAGAAGAGGTCGATGTCGACGACCTGATTGATGCTGACGTATCGGCGGAGACTTTCGTTTGGCTCGACAACGATGACCTTCGTGAGGACCTTGATGAGCCCTCGACATTGCAACTGGGTACCTCGACCACTCCAACGCTTGACCTTGCGGATGCACCCATGCACTCCCTATGCGCTTACTGGCCATCGTAAGAACATGTCGACCTATGCCGAGGGAGTTTCGGTCTCGAAGACCGTCGGTCAGGCAAAACCAACTCGAAGCTATCAACGCCACGCTGTGGAACAGAATTTGCATGCGGGATATTCGGTGTGGGTACATTGTATGTATACAGTGCATGCAACTGCTTAGTCTCATTCTCGGCTCTGTCTCTCAGTGCCTTCGTCCCTCTTCATCCATACGGTCTGATAATACTGATAAGTTTATTCAGAATTTGGCAATTTCTAAATGGCTTACCTAGAAGCGCTCGTGCGCACCTCTGAGTCCCAGGAGACGCTCGAGTTCCTGCATTTCCATTTCAAACATCCGGCGTTCCCTTGCGATCCATAACACCATCATCGCGCGCACCTCGTCTTGCCAGACTGGAGGCAGCGGATAGGGAGGAAGTGGTAAGTTGGGTTCATAAAGTTGTTGGCGTACGCGCATTCGCGCGGCGGCCCAGGTAATATACATCAACTCCTTCGACGACGTCAGGGTTATGGCTCGCAAATGAGTGTGTTACTCACCAGCTGCCCTCTGGTCATCGTGAATGTCACATCCCGCGGCCTTGGTGCTTGTTGGAGAAGGTGTTGAGGGATCTGTAGAATATCAATACAGGTGAGTAGATGTTAGAAGATCATCGACACGCCTGGTGATTTTGGTTTACATTTTCATTTTGGTTTCCGACTCCTTCGTTAGCATTGGCGTGGTTGTTCATAGTTCTGGAGTTGTAGATATAAAATTGAATCGAGAGCAAGTGAACAAATTGTTGCGCTATCAGAATCGGAGAACCGCGACAGCCAGCTACGAGTGGACCCCTGTCACTGCCGATAAACGATAATCGATATATAACTGGCTGACTAGTCGCCATCTACTGGGTAGGTTTTTGCTTGAACTTGTGACCTTGCTCTGGATATTTCCTCTATTACCTGGGAACTGTACAAAGCCCTTGCAGGTGCTCCATATGTCTGGTGACTGCATCCTGAGTCTCAAATGATTCTGCTATTCCGAACAGACATGCAAGGCCCCCGGAGCCTCTGTACAGCAAGTACGAACGAGGTAAAGTGGTGAGGTAAAGTGGTCTTTGGCTTTCCATTCAAAATTGATACATATATCACGGCGCAGCAACACAGCATGACGTGGACGCAATTGGCGGTATCTCGTGCTTGATAGATGTAGACTTGCAAAGAAAAGAAGAGAGATTAAGCACAGATTTGACGCTCGGTAAACCATCAGTCTTGATCATTCAACTTATCCTGCCCTATGAAGCAAGCAATAAGTCCAGAACTCGTCGCAACCATTACCTCTAACGTATGGTCAGATGTGTTTCACTTGGATCGCAGATAAGTCACCTTTTGATGATGTTGGTGATGTATGGGATGTTTGCTTCTGTGAAATTCACAACTGCATGCTTGTGCATACGCGATATATCAGTTGGTTGCAATGCGTTGCAAAACTCGATGTTGACAAGTGCAGGTAAAATTCAATAGAACGGCAGAGAAAGACACAGTAATGAAGGACGGAGACAGGACTTGAGGAGTTTCGCAGAGACATCACGGATGACACCCTATGAGACAGTCTTCAGATGTAGATGGCAGGATGCGTTTCGGCGCTGAGGGAGGCGGTAGCGAGTTACGCAGGACACTGGTCGAGTGCATGTTCGTTGTATTGTTCAAATCTCCCAAAAGAAAGAAAGTGCAAGTCTGACATCCAAGTAACGGATGACATCGAGGACCTCGACGCCAAAAAGTTCTACAGCTAGGGTGACAGTCAATTGTGTTTGGCTTTTAATAAAATTATTCAAAATTTCATGAGAACCATTGACAGCACTGTGGTCATACTAGTACTGCGAATTGAATTAAATGCTGATAAGTCTTGGGGATGCCGAACGCTGGCATACGCACTGATCAGGAACACATGTGTCTGTCATTCCTCCGTAACGTCGAACAGGTGTTGATGTCGTCCAGCATGAAGTATGTCAAGATTTGATGTTGGGACCTAAGTACTTTCAGAGTCCGAGCCTTAGTACATACCATTCCAAGTCAAGCTTCTTATTCTCATCGCATAAAACTTGGCCGCAGTAATTACGTGGTCGTCGAAGGACTCACTTAACAACCATAATCATCGCTCATAGTATATCATGGGATCGGACACCCTACGATCCATCATCCTCGCGAAAAACCCCACCTTGATCTTTGGGGCAAGCGAGTTTCTGCTAGCATTCCTATCACTGGGCCCCACGCCTACATTCGTACCATTGGTACTACTACTCACCGTTCTGCGCATCCATGGGCTGCGCATCGCATGCCGAAGCACGCGAATATTAGAGCTAATGTGCTCTTGGGCAGCTGTGACGGTCGGGGCTTCCTTAGCGCATTACTCTTCCGCAACCAATGCACTGTCGAGTTCGACACAGTCATTTGCTGCGGTCGCAGTCATGTCTGCAATTACATACGTATTGGCAATCCTGCCGTTTTATGCAGATATCCGCCTGCATCGTAGGCTCCCAACTTTCTGGGCTCAAGTGACTTTTTTACCTGTTGTATGGGCGACGACGTGGGCCATTGTATCCCACATCTCCCCCGTGGGGAGACTCTTAAATTGGAGTCCAGTCTCTACCTCCCACCCTTTTGGATGGCTACTACCGTATACAGGGCCGATGGGTATCGACTGGGCCGTCGGTGCCTGTGCGGCTCTGTTTTCGGAAGTTGCTGCTGCTTGGCTAATGGGTAATACCAGCAACGATGAGCAACCCGTTCAACTGTTTACTTCGTCCACTAAAGCCCCGCAATCCGATAAGCGCTCGCGGAGTCTTCTCGCTTTAGGAACACTCCTTGTTGCACTTGCCCTCCCCTCTCTACATGTCATCACACCCGCTAGAACTGATACGATCTTTGATACTTCGCCACTGGGTGTTGCCTGTGCCCTCCCACCTGTTCACAACGGTCAACATCCAACTCTTGGCGACTTCATCACCGAGACCAAGAAATTAACTTCGCAGGCCAAAGTAGTTCTGTGGCCCGAAAGCGCGGTAGTATTCAATAATCAAGGGGAGAGGGAAGTCGCATTCGAAGAGTTGCGGAAGAATATCCAGAAATCTGTTATTGGAGTCGCTTTCGAGGAGTCCGTCCCCCAAGATCCGTCAAACCCCGGTGGATCTCGCATGCGGCGCAACGGACTTGCCCTTGTCCATGAAGGACAGAAGAAGGGCGAGGAAGTTATACAATATTACAAACGTAACCTGGTACCATGTACGTCCTTCTATGTAAACCTGACCTTGCAGAGTGTCTGACAGCCAGATAGTTACAGAATCCTTTTCAGCAATCCCTTCCACCGACCCTCCTGCGATATACGACTTCGAGCTTGGCCCTCCAAAATGGGCGACGAAACCCGAATGGTCCTCGCCGCCTAACTATACCCGCCCGGTTCCCATCACATCATCTATATGTCTTGATTTCGCGTTCTCCTCTGCATTCAGTTCGCTTAGCTCCAGGCCGGCTTTGATCCTGGCACCGGCTCGCACGTGGGACTCCACCGTCAGTCTCGCAATGTGGGAGCAGGCAAAGTCACGTGCAAATGAAATCGGGAGCATGGTGCTATGGTGTGATGGAGGGGCAATGGGAGTCAGTGGCGTTGGAGGTGGGGGCATTTCGGAGATTATGCAACTTGGCTCCGGATCGTGGACTCGCACAATCAGCTTGCAGTTCCCCTTCGACCAAAGAAGGACTGTCTATGCCGTGGTTGGAGACTTTGGTGTGCTCGTTTTGTTGGTGGTGATCATGGGCGGAGGCTCAGTTGCTTGGCATCTGCCGGCACTCTCCGGCAGCCGTTCGGTCCTGCAAGCAGTGCCGCTCTTACGGCGTCTCTTCCCTGGTAGACGAAGGGATCAAGAGAACCTGATTGATGCTGAAGTGCCGGGAGAGAGGCAGAACCTACTGCGCTAATATCCCCTGCAGTATTGTGAATGAGAACTCGTTTTTTGTTTGTTTTTTTGTTCTGCTTGCCCTGTGTACTTATAGTTACTGATTCCAAGTCCAAGTTACTCTGCTTAGTACGAACACAATTCTTTATATCAGCTGGTTGTTTTCCTCAGATCAAACAATGAAAATGATTGATATTTGGTAGCTGAATCAGGAGATGCCCACAGCAGGGACGATCATGATACTATTTTCCTCCGTTCTCGTCCTAATGACTTCTCACATACCTCTCTCGCTTGCATCCGATCATCGCAGCACACATCATCAAGGTCCCTGCTGGCCTGGGTACCTTCAATTTGAATTGGATGTCTGGGGCCTTGCTTCATTCTCCGGCTGGACCTCAGGCTCGCCTTAGAGCCGCACGTTGCGCAGCTGCTGTAAAGACGTGTCTGCAAAGCATCTACAGGGGCCATCCAATACGAGAAAGTCGCGCGTTTCTTTTGTAAGAAGGGTTTCTGATATTGTTCCTATAAGCAGATATGATCCGGACGTCTCGTTGCGCCCAAGCATGTGTAGGGGCGATGCTGGGTTTGAATATTACGATTTGTAGAAAACCCTGAGCTTACCACGAGCGAGTATAACGCACGATCACGAAGCCGCTGCAATCGTCGCGCGAGGTCCTGACGACATAAAACTGTCCGCGGTTTCGTAGTACGCAGTGCTATTGTTGTAGATAGGCTTGGGAGGGGTAGAGGGGCTGGTGAAGAAGGCCTACGTGAAAATAATATCCGCTCAAGCTGAAATATGAGCTCATCTCCGATGAATATATGCCATGTTGGAGTTGCTCGGACATTGAAGCAGTCGACTTGGGGTTTAGATGGAGATCTCTATGAAGAACATATGATATCAGAAGTTGAAAACACTGCTTTGCTCCGATCGACAAGCCCGAGTGTCACGGTGGTAGAGCTAGATTGATGGAAGCAGTTTGACAATTGAAACCGGCAAGGTACTGCGTATCTGATCAGAACATATAAGAAGACGGGTACTTTTTGTGTCATGGCGGACTTAGTACCGCTTCGAGTCCAGTATCATCCAATGCATTGGATTATTGAATCATCGTTTCTTGCTTAATACGGATGTCATTCATGATATCACGTACTAAGTAATTTATACCACGATCTGCTGCGGTATGGTGCATGAAACCCGACCGTTTGCCTTGTGATACTGCGAGAAAACGTTATCAGCGCGAGTGCGTTATCAGTATGAGAACTTGACCATCATGGTGCTGATACCCAGTGATAACAATACATGCAAGGTAAGCGGTTGTAATGCTTCTATCATCGTGCGCAGCTCAACTCCAAAGGTTGTCTAGGAAGAGAACGACTTTGGGGGGCGTGTTTTTCCTGATCAAGAAAGAAAAGGTGTCATCGTGGGCAATGCTTTGATTAATCTGTATGTGAGTGTATCAAACCTATTTTGAGTCGAAATGAGCGCTCTGTAGAAATGGAGAATGATGAGTACATAGCTTGTCAAGAGGCAGTACTGCACTTCTGATGAGTCCATAGCTAGTTAGTTGCAGTGACTGAACGTACTTAATAATCTAGACAATGCGATTACAGTCAAAGCTTATGTAATGGTGTGCCGATCGCGCCTCGAGGCAGGTCAGCGGAAAACTAACAGGTTTAACAGAAAACACGAGGATAAGGACTGGTAAGTAATTGAACCAGATGTAGCTTCTCCTACGTCGTCAGGAATCCACGTTACAATCACGCTGACACAGCGCCTGATTTTCTTCAAAGGTCACTCCTCCCAGCTCTAATTCTCTTCTCCTCACAAGTCACAAGGACTTGGAGCAGATACAACGTCGCCATCAACTTATTTTCAGTCGAGACTACCTCGCGGCCTTCGAGGCTCTCTGCGCAGCTCGGCTCATACTCTTGATCCAACTCGTTTGCTCTCCCGCACTTTCAAAGGGCGAGGTAACCAAGGTCTCTTTTCAAAAAAGCACACAGAGGCTACCTTAGAGCAGGAGCAACAACGACAAGGTGAAGAACTTGAGGAGTTTGAACTTGTAAATCGAGAAGATCTTCCAGTCAGTCTCGACGACGAGTCTCTAGCTCGTCCTGATCCAGAACCGTCAACCGGCGAAACGTGCAATAAGCCCTCCTCTGATCCATCCAACCCTCCTAAACGACCAGCACCTTCTCGTACCAAATCTGCTTTATATCGCCTCAAGAACTTATCCAAGGCGTCCATACACTTGTCGGGTTTCAATTCCGGTCGGCAAACAGTCCAGTCCAATCGGGCAGCGGAAGTATCCGACATATATCTTGCATTCCCAAGACCCCCAACTCACATACCCACTCCGATCGCTTCGGCCTACGCAACATCCTCACTTGCGAGCTCGACACTCATCACTGCCAATCAAGAACTCGACGAGACTTGTTCTACCCTCCGTGTCTCCCCTCCATTTACAAACGAGTTCATTCTTCGCAGTCCTCCTCTCGTTGATTCACCTTTCGACTTCGACGCAAATCCAGAACTTTCTAGCACTCCTACTCAGATATCTGCGCCATTTACCTCTCCTACTACGCTTGACTTTGACGTCAGAAGTAGTCGTAGATATACTGGCTCATTGAAGCGCTTCAGGTCTTTATCAAGGTTATTACACAGTCCACTCGACTCTCGCATTTCAGACGTTTCGTCCGGTAATACCATTAGAAGCAGGAGGAGAGTATCAAGCAAAGCAACCTCACTATCCCTCTCTGTTCAATCTGCATTCACAGAACCCCTCCATTCTTGCCCTTCGAATCCTGTCATCGAGCCTGCAGTTGAGAACTCTTCAAACCCTTCTGAGGCCGCACTTGTCGTTTTAGCTCGCAAGGCAGCTATAACAGGTGAATCGTCATCACCAGCACCCCTTCCGATTCCACCACCTGCCAGTGACGCCTTACATCCAGAGCAGGTCGCGAAACCGTTTCCTTCCGTTACCAAACACGCGTGTGTTGACCCATCAGAGTTTACTGCATCACCATCACCATTCACCACCAGCTCACTTCTCAGCCCGTCATCCCGCACATCATTTATTCCACCATCCCCTTCTTGGCTCAGTCGAAACGTACAGAACCGTGATCTATTTGACTATCGGTCCATCTTTCCACCTTCAAGGATATCTCTCCTGACCAGATTCGGAGCACTTAAAAATTCCGGAGATCAGCACATATTTCACTTCTGCACTTTTTGCTCCCGACTCCCCTAGACCCTTACCCGTTCCGATATCTCTCCTTCCAGTTCCCCCACCACAACCTCTTTACGCTCCTGAATCACCTTGCAAGCCCGTTCTCCAGCGAGTAGTCACCGATATTTATTGGAGACACCTGAAGTAGATCGGGATTCACTTGCAACTCCGCATTCCATTGCAGAATCCTCTTCTGGTGATTCCTGCACTTCGAGCATAATATCAAGTTCTGCTTACGTATCGGCGCAACCCCTCACCTTCTCCGATATTCTACCATCGATTATCAACGGTCAGCCGTATCAGTGCAGAGCGTCATCGCCAATCAATTGCTGCTCGGAAGACTCGTCTCAGTAGTTCTGGTTCTAGACGTTTATCATCCAAGGAGAATAGACAGTCTCTGAATCCTCTTTTTAAGGCAAGAGATATTTCTTATTTGCTCTCAGGCATCCTGATCATCTGGATTCACAGGAGTTATCTCCTTCGTCGTCTTCCCGAAACATTCTCACCCTCATCTAACACTCTCAATCTCAGCGTCCCCACTTCACTTTCCCACTTCCATCGTAAGTCCACATCATACGCCACCTGAAACACTTTGACTGACCTTCGTTCTGATAAAGCGAACACTCTTCCAATTTACACGCTATCTTCACCCCTCAAACACAAGGTTCTGCCCCACTTGATTCGATACCTTACCAAAGGATCTCACCACACTACTCGAAACTTTACGTCTTGAAACAGCCCTCCTCCTAATCGTCAATAATGGATTTTACAGCGAAGAACGCTGAGCACGTATATTTTGGTGGAGAAGTGGACTACCTCTGGACACCAGTGGTTCCAGGAGCCGCCTCCAAGGCCAGAGGTAAGTTCCTACCGCCACCACTACCAACCAAGTCAGACGCTAACGCCTTGTGCAGCCTCAGCCTGTTAGTCGAACCATACATCCCAGAACAAAGCGTCATCATGCAAAACGAAGCATTCGGCTTTGCACTGGGGGCAGCACCTAACGTTCTCTACGGTCGTTACAAGCAATACGGCCAAGTAAGTTTCCCTCTTCTTCAAATCCCAACCCAGTACTCACGCACAAGAACAGCTAGGCGTGCTAGCATGGTGTTCAGAATTCGGAGAACTGATCGACCAGCCTGAAAGAGCTAGGGTTCCGAGGCAACATGTTCGTCACAACACGCACGCAGGCTCTGCGTACTTGCGAAGAAATCCTTAAACTCAAACTCGACATCGAGATGCAGATCATCTTAATGTATCTTTCATCACAAGTCGCACGATTGCGTCGCTTCCTCGATGGAGAACGCCAGTGGGACGATTACCCCGCGCCCAGTTTCCGTTGCCGTTGGACGGTCGGCAGTTTAGTTCCTCATAATGAAATTGTGAACTTTGTACACTTTTCTTTCAATTTACTTACTTTGTTTACTTTTGCTCGTTTTTCCAATGTTTGGATTGCGGCACATCTCGTTGTTGGTTTGGCTCATGTGCATAACGTCCACATCAAGCTCTCTCATAATGCATTTTGCCTATCTCCTGTATCAAAGCGAATTGTACTTCTAACGAAATTCGATCGTTTTCATACTTTACAAAGAGTGAGGAAATCATGATTGTAAATACATAATAGTCGAAGCATTGCGCTCAATAATCGAGCTGGTACATAAAATGTTTCCGTCCAAATCAATAACAAGTGAGTAGTAAGACAAAGTGAATGAAAAAATAACATCCGCCTAATCACAAAGCCCCGAGGGCACTGAAGAAATGAAGAAAAACAGGATTGCAGTATGATCTAAATTAGTACTTGTATCTGAACGCTGAATGCGTAATGTTGAGCATGAGCAGTGTGGTATATCAAGGTGAGGGTACGAGTGGGTAAGTTACTTGTTCGTCCAATAATCCAAGGAAGTTCCACTGCCTCGATCTGCAAGCGTTGACAAGTATGCGGGTTGATAGGATGATTCGCGCGGGGGATGTGGTAGAGGGTTCTGGCGAGAAGGGGAGTCTGCTGGGGGCTCTGTAGGAAGGGAACGTTGAAAGAGTTGTGCAGGGATCGGTAAACAGACTGGTGGGAGGCCTGATGAAGCACCTGTCCGTACGGAGAGGAGGCGGTGTAGATAATTGGGGGAGGTGCAGAAGGCATGTTGGCATAAACACGCTCGCGGGCATAGGATGTGCTTGGAGCGGCTGAACGAGGTACGACGTGTGACTCGAACCGTGTCCAGAGGCATCTACTCTGAACTCTCCGTTGACCTGCGGTGAATCGCGACTGGACGGCGAGGCAATCATGTTGGATTCCTGGTGATTCATGCTTCTGCCCTTCCATAAGCGATCCATTTCCCATGCCTCGCGTGCGCGAAGGGCATTGATATCTGCAGCAGGTGGGAGTTCCGAAATTGGACGGGTTGTGTTTGAAGGCATGCGTTCGACATGTGCGATACCAGAAATAGGACTCGGACCAGGTCGGATGGGCTTTGGGTTGTAGGAATCGCGTGGGCCGGTCATCGCTCTTGCGCTGACGAGGTGGCTCGCCTTGAAGCATAAGCACCATCGGCTGATTAACGCTCGTACGGGAGGTGGTATCAAAACTACGCGCTCGCGAAGGACGTTCCAAGAGGGTCCCGGAGTCGGCTGTTTCTGGTTTCGCCCGTTTCGTTTGACCTTGACTACTACTACCCGCACGTCCCTGGTTCTCAACAGCTTCATGAGCAGCTCTATCCTGCCTTCGTTGATCCCTCCTACTGCTCTCGCGATCCTTCGTCGATGACCGCGACGACGGCTTTTCGACCCTCTCGCTCTCATAGTAATTCGTTGAAGACCGTGACGATGGCTTTTCTACCCTTTCCACCCTTTCGCTCTTTTCTACAGGCTTCTCCTTTGTCCGCCTCCGGCGAGGAGCGTCAGAAGAATTGACGACAGTCCATTGCTCACCCTCAGCAGTGATAGTATTATCAAACGACGAAACCTTATCAGACGGGTTCCTCACCAACCTGAACGTCTCCGTCTTCCGGCTCGTTGTGGAGTTTGACTTGGCCATGCGTACTTCACCATCGCCCTTCTTGACGGGAGATGTCTCCCGTGAGGGTGCCTTGCTCGGTATCCTCTCGATTTCAGGCAATTCAAATGGAAGGTCTGGGTGTAACTCGTCAGGGTTGTGTGGTGTAGGTGGGTTGACAAGGATTGATGCCCTGGACAAGGGCGAGTCATCCGACGTTGATACAATGGCGGCGGTGGCGATGGAGTAAGCATGAAATGTTTTGACCTCCGGGGCTGCTACGGGCGAGGTCAACAAGGAAGGCGCGCCCATCGACAACGGGGGAATAGACGGGGCGCGGCGATGGGTGGATAACGGTGGTAGTGACTGAACACTCGCGGGAGAGCGAACCGTATCAGGAACAGAGAGTGAAGGCGCAGGCGCAGGGCTTTTGCGTTTGACAGGCGATGTCTTACTAGTGGGATGAGCCACTGACTCCCTGCTGGGGTTCCTATCGTGACGGTGCTGCACGGGCTGTAGTAGCGGTGAAACACTTATGTGAGGCGAGTCCTCGGGCGGTAACGCAAGGCTTAGCCTGATCGGCGTACTCCCTCCCGTACTCGGCGCATCTGGGTTTGCTATTGTCAACCGTCCAGGCGAAAATGGCACCTCCAACGAGATAGACGACCGATAGTCGGGTATCTCGCGCTCCAATTCTGGCGAAGGACCCAACCCTTCCGTTGTCCGTGAGTCAATTTCTATCTGTGGCGGCGGTACACGCTTGGATGGATCCGAGTGCTTCTTCTCCATTGACGGCTTCTCTGGAGAAGGCTGTCGTTGGGAGAAAAAAGAGCGGCGAGGCTCAGAAGGTGCAGTAGCTTCATCCTCTGCTCGTTCGCTGATGGTAGGTCCCACATCTTGAGTAGACTTGGTCAACATGCTGAACTTCCTCACCAGTCGACCTAAGACGCTTGTTCGTCGCTCCTTCTTTGAAGAATGCGTTGATAGAGCTACAGTGGATGTATTAGGCACGGAGGTGGGCAAGATAGTGGAGTGACGACGCGCAGATGTATCCGGCACTTGTAACGAGTCCTGTCCACTGAACAGGTTGCCCAACACGGGTTTCGGCGTTTACTGAGTTTACGGGTGATGTTCGGTTCAGATGGTTGTGTATGTAGTGCGGATGTAGATTGAGATAATGGAGACGGGGTGACTGTCTTACGACGAGTCGGTGTGCCGTTCATGCTTGACAAACGAGAACGAGAGCGGCCCTGAAGAGGAAGATGAGTAAAGATATGAGAGTAGAATAGAAGCTACTTGCCTCGGGAGGGTCGACTGAGACGGGACTTATATTTGTACCTGTATCGTATGGGGACTGGTGATGCCAGTGAGTACCCCAGGGGTCAGAGGCGTCGAGCAAATCGGCATTATCCTGTGAAGTTTTCTGCTGCGAGGTTTACCACCTGATTCTGGGATGCGAATCTGAGAGGAAGAGGGAGTTTGGAGGGAAGTGCCAGAGGGAGTGCGGCTCGGGCCAGGCAAGCGGATAGAGTCCTCTGAACGGTCGTTGAGAGTGGAAGCCATTGGTGGAAATGAAGGAGAGAAGACGGACGGAGGACGATTACCAGGATTGAGCTGAGCAGGGGGAATAAGGTGGTAGTTCTTGTACCACTTGGGACCTGTTGGATTATGCAGAGGATATTTATCCTATAAGATGAAGTGTTTGCAGCAGCCATGCCGTTCTCTTTCTTGAACCAAGCTGGTAGTTCACCTAGAGGATCTGGGATTATTGAACGAGAGATGAAAGCAGAAAAATCGTGGTCTTCGTCAGAAGTGTCGTTTGCGAGTTTTGAGTCCATAGAGACTAGAGATTGAGAAGATTGCAGGTCCAGGTGTTTAAGTGCAGGTCCAGCGGCTGTAGCTAGTGATGCTGCGGCGGTCTTCTTTGTGGATTTTCTTTTCCATAAAGACCTTCCCGGTGTATTTTTTGAGGACCTTCTTGAAAGTTTACGCTGTAATTCAGATTGTTCTTCCATGAGTTCTTCATGGGGGTTTGTTGCAGCCAGACGACGGTCAAACACGCCGGCGCCTTGAATCTAGTACAAGGGAAAAAAAGAAATTAGCGATCGCGTAACGCGGGAGAACAAAGAGAACCGTGAGCCGGTCGGTTGACTTGGTCCATCAATGGTTACCTCTTCAAATGGTTCAAGAACGTTTGAGAATACCGGATTTCTGTAATTCGACATGATAAACCCGAATCTTGTGTCAGGCGTCAATTATTAGCTCCGTCTCACTATTTATCATCCATTCACTCATCTTTGCGATGAGCACGCAGATCTTAATTCTTGGCAGCGGAGGCAGAGAACATGCTCTCGCATGGAAACTTGCCCAGTCCTCTACCGTAAAACATATATTTGTATGTCCTGGTAATCCAGGATCTGCTCAAAATCAAAAAACTTCAAATCTTCATTTTCCTCTTGTCCACCCTTACAAGGATCTTGTCGATTTCGCCGTAAACAAAAAGGTATTTTCTCAACCAACTCCATCTGATATCAATTCTTATCCGACTAGATCGATCTCGTAGTACCCGGTCCAGAAGATCCCCTCGTTCTTGGCGTAGAAAAATGCTTTCGTGACGGTTATTATTCCCCTCCCCGCTCATCACCTTGTATCTACTCATCTTTTATCCAGTTGGCATACCCGTATTCGGTCCCACAAAGCTGGCAGCCAGGATGGAAGGATCCAAAGCCTTCTCCAAGGCATTCATGCACCGTCATGCTATACCCACCGCTAAATTTAGAACATTCTCATCTTCTCAACTCCAGGACGCCACCGACTACGTTCAAACATGTGGTCACCCTGTCGTTTTAAAAGCCAGTGGCCTTGCAGGCGGAAAAGGCGTCCTCATTCCCTCCTCTACTGATGAGGCTATCCAAGGTTTGCGATCTATCATGCTAGACAATGCTTTTGGATCGGCAGGTTTGTCACTACCGTTTCTTTACCTATAAATACAATGATACCATTTCGTAGGCGATGAGGTTGTGATCGAAGAACTTCTTCAAGGCCCTGAGATCTCTGTGCTCGCATTTTCTGATGGGTACACTATCGTACCCCTACCTGCCGCACAGGACCACAAGCGTATCGGCGAGGGGGACACCGGCCTCAATACTGGAGGCATGGGCGCCTATGCCCCTGCCCCTGTGGCAACACCTGCAATCATGGATCGTATCATGACCGAGTCTCTACGTCCCACTATCGACGGCAATGCGCAAAGAAGGTATATCCGATCTCTTTTCTAGCCCATCTCCCGCTCCCTTCCTCAGATTCCTTTCGTCGGCCTCCTCTTCACAGGCTTCATGCTCACTGCCGACGGGGCCCAAGGTCTTGGAATATAACGTGCGTTTTGGGGACCCCGAAACCGAGTCACTCATGATGCTCCTGAGCGACGACGTCGATCTCGCTGCAGTCCTTCTCGTGCGTCCATCCATCATCAGCTTTTCCGAGAGGCTGTTGATTCTCCTATCCAATAGGCGTGCGCAGAACGCCACCTAGATTCTGTCCAGATCAACACGCGTCCAGGCTTCTCAGTCTCTGTTATCCTCGTTTCAGGAGGATATCCCGAGAGCTATGCCAAGGGGAAGCTAATCCAAATTGGCGAGGTCCCATCTGGTATAGCCTTTTCTATTTATTGATCTTGGGTGATCGATTAACCTTTTATGTTAGATGTTGTGGTGTTCCATTGCGGAACATCGATGAG
>NW_024540108.1:0-17105 GCF_016647785.1 Suillus fuscotomentosus
AAGCTTCAAGGACGACCGTATGTGTGTAAGTGTGGTTGGAACTTGGTTGGAACCGTTGGAACTTTGATGAAATCACATGGTCGTGACTTGTGGCATCTGAGTCCGAATCATTAACGTAACAAAGTGGGAACTGGGATACTGCCGCGAGTCAACAAAAGCATCAATGACGGGAGCAAGCAAGTGTTTTAAAGGTTGCAACTTTGATCACTGTCGCCGGTGGTCATTCGATGGTTTTCATTAATGTGTTGGACTCAGTCAGAGATCATAAACGAACCTCAAATCATAAGCGAACCTCCATTTGAAATTAAATTAATACCACAATGTTCGCACACTAGCAGTACCTAGTGTTGTTGGCAGAATGCTGCCATTCTGCCAGTGGCAATTGCCAAGCGGCAATTGCTGGCAGTAGGTCAAGGGTGGTTGGCAGAAGTCGGCAGAAATACGCTGAACTAGTATTTGTTCCTACTAAAAAACAATAAAAATATGACATGTGGCCTAGAAGCCCAAGGGCCATTCTGTCCAAAAAATTGTGTCCAACCACTTTGTTAGTAGTTACTGGGGAGAAAGTCAAAATTTGGTCAAAAACAACTCAAATCACTACTTTTTCACATGCAACTGCTGCTCGGCACAACAGCATCCATCTAATTGACTGAAAAATATGATCATTGGGCATGCTCGTGCAGTGTGGCTCACTACAAAAAATGCAATCAAGGCTCAATTCTATCAATTCTATCCCCGGATCTATTGCTTCTGCAACTTCCAAGTCGACTCAAAGGTCATTTGCATGGATTACTCCCCTTGCAGCAGACTCTGATCACCAGGATTGACCAACTGTCAGAAAATGATGGGGCAGAAGGTATCCACGGTGCCAACTGGCTTTATTGAAGAGATCAATGTACTCAATCAAAGCTCAGAGAGTGCATCAGGGTATGATATTGATGCACTTTTGACTCATGAGTATAGCTTAGTGTAGTACTCAAAACCATTTTTGCCATAGTACAAACATAGTTGAAAAGAGCTAAAAACGCTCACAATACATTTTGCCGACTTTTGCCATTCTGCCAATTGACATTCTGCCGTTCTGCCATCTGCCAAGAGGCCAATTCCTTTCTGCCCATGACACTAGCAGTACCCCTGTTCGCTCCCGTTCCCTGACATTTTCAAACCTCGACTTTCACTAAAACTTGCTTGATCTGAGTCCAATGGTTCTATCGGTCAAACTACACTGGCAGACAAGATGCTCGCGATGGATTAAAACTCTGGCCAGCGTTAGCTGTCGAAATATTCACTGCCAGCAAGCCCATCAGGCCGCATTGCAATACTCCCCGCTGGGCTGCAGCCATGTCGACTTGGGAGTGGCAGGGATTAATGGGCTTGTTAACCGCGCCGATTATAATGCAACCAGTATGTTAAACGTTAAACACACTTTCTAGAGCACCCATTTTAATCGAACTCACAGGGTCAATCATTCCACGAGTTCTTTGCTCCTGCTTAACGATCGATAGTATCCTTCACCAGGATGCAACCGGCTGGACGTTCTACATGCTGTGGCCTTCATGCTTCGAGCTTCAAACTGCTTGACCTAATACTTAAGTACATGGCTAGTCATGCATTAGTCAAATTACCACACAGTTGAAGGTTGGCGGCCGCCCATCGCCGTGTCCCCGATTTCAACCCATAGAGTATCCATGCTGCTTGATGATATGATCTATTCATCGGTGTCGCCAGAAGGCAGGACTTTGTCATGACTATTTCCCAAGTGCCCTTCTTTTCTGATGATCAAGTGCAATACAAATTTCACGACGGGCGTCAGTACTCCGGATCGAAGGTGTCAAAGCTACCGCCAAATAATGAAATTTTCGTGCATAATAGTGCGTGAGTTCTATTCCCCTCGAGGATGTAATAAGACTGAAAGGGGTAGCGGGGATTCCCCTCGCATCTGTAACTCCAGTAGTTTATTACGACCAGCGTCGCGACATCCGTCTAGAGCTAGTCTAGAGCTGTCTGAAAACAGATCTGGGAGCCTTACAGCTCTTGCATACATGACTAAGGCGTGTGTGTCTTCAAAGAATTTCGAACCTCGGGCACTGGCTGCCCGTAGCCGAAGCATTTCAAAATCTGCTTATCGCGGGTGGAAGCTTTACTGCTCGACAACGACAAAGTGTTTGTTTGAGGATTTTCAATTATATTGATGCTGACCATCACTTCTTAATCCATTCACCTTGGTGGCGGTCCCACATTCTCGGGTTCCGTTTGTGTATGCTTTCAGCCTACCTGGATTGTGCAGAAGACCATTGTCGTGTGGTAATCACTTGTCGGTACCCCGCTGAAGTCGGCAAGACCCTCGTGAGTGTCGCCATCTTTAGATCCATTTTCGATGTTGAGGTGCCAGCTGCACCAACACGTGTGCTATACCGTTCTGCAGATCGGCGTAGCACTAACTGTCTTCCATTGCAATCGTGAGTAAACGGATTCTCAGTATCTGCGAGTCTGTTTCACTACGCTTCTATAGAGATGACGAATACCGAGTCTGCAGGGTCGCCCTTCAAGTTGCCCCAGACGTTAGATCTAGCGTTCATTTATTCTACTATTAAATGATGCCACTTTAGCAGTCTCGTACGATAGACGATCACGCTCCTCCGGTGCCCTCTTTTCAAAGTGATGCAGGCTTCCATGCGTTATATTACTAGAGAATCGGTTCCCGCGAAAGGTTTACCTTTCTCTCTCCAGCGAAGAGAAGTTGTCGATACCTCATCCACACCCTCGGCCATCTTCTCTCACCTCATGGTGAGTTTGTATGGGTCATGATTACGCTCGTTCCTACGCGACTGGGCTTCTCTAATATGTATTGGGAACTTCTTTTCATATGATGACTATCGCATCGCACCATTACGCTCTCGTATCTTACGACATCCGAAGTAATATTCTGGTTCATCTGCCACATAGGAGCTTTAGATCTGGTGCGCTCGCTTATTATGTCCATGAAATTTGGAGTGGAATCTCACCTGCAAATACAGAAGGTTTTGTTGCGTGGTCAGAAGCTTCTTCACAAATATGGAAGATTCACCTTTCTCGAAGCACCCGATATTTTGCAGTGTTTATGACAGTTTGAGCCTGTCCGAGTCCAAAATCTTGACGCTACCATGATATGGATGGCACGAGACTGCAATCTGTCCGATTATACAGGCAGGTGAACATCATCCTCTGATGTGTAGAACATCCCGGTGTCCTTTTCAAACATTGAAGTTATTGCCCTATTGAGAAATAACTCTACGTAGGACTTTACAGACAGGACCCCCAGGGTCCTTTCGCATCTCCGAGTCCTTTGGCACCCGTGAGAAGATGCAAAATGCATGACGGTCGTATTCGTCGCGCTGATCTTTTTACCCCAGCTTCGCCTTATAGAGTGGGATTATCCCCGCCTCGCCTCGCGGCTCCCCGTATGCTCCAAGGACACTGCTTGGAGCCCAATCACTACCCTCGTGCGTGACATATCCCATGTGTCTTCTCCAGTCTATAACTAAAGCGAGGCTATTAAGTCTGGGGATAATTTGTACATCATTTCCGTCTAGCATCCAAATTTGCCCTAAGCTGTTCCTCGATGACTGCATGCGTACTGAAATTCTGTGGACGCTTCTGGAGAAACTGAATGTATTATATGAAGGGTTTGTATTCTCGTTCCTGTTCCTCTTGACTATCTAGATGTTGCCCCATTGAACGCGGTAGCACTACGCCACGTTTCGTTCGATTCGGACCATACGTGTCGGGTGCAGCTGATTATTGCTCCAAGGACTTTGCCTCCAAGTAACATGATTGAATTTTGGAAAGGTTTTTTTATCATGAATCCTAATCTCATAGTCCCTGGGCCTGACCGTCTGAGTGTGAATCTATTCAAAGTGCTCTTTAGTCGACACATCAAGGCACTTCAAATCGATCCAGCGAATCTTATTTAATCCCTGACGAGTGTACCCGCCACAGAACGCGTTGCCACATTTCCCCTGGACAGATGCCGCCCTGTGACACACAAGAACAAGACTGTAGGAAAACCGTTATCAGCGCGCTTGAGGTGAAATGATCTGTTAACCTTATCGAGTGCAGTCGAGTGACGGGATTCGTCCATAGATACTGCCGTACTACCAATTCAACTTCTGTGTCGTTGGTGATTGATCATCTGAAAGGTACTACAGCAGCTCTAAAGACGACGTTCTGCATAACATGCATGTTGAGAGCATGTTGCACAGATTCGATCGATCATGGGTATTATTTTCTTCTCTGGATCTGCGGGTTTACGGCAGGCAGTGGCCAGTCAACTTGTACAGATGTCGTGATGTTGGCCTGATTCGTGTCAGAGTGGAATAGAGCCGGCCAAGAAGGAGCGCTTTCCGAAGTGCGGAAGCGGTGAAACGGCTGGTGGCTACGTCGTGTTCTTAGGACCCTTGGCAACTTGAAGTAAAACGCTCATGACCACGAAGGTTGTGCCAAATCTACGATCAGTTTAGCCTCATGCTGAACGGTCCTTCCTGACCATTTCCGTACTACCCTTATCAAGGACTGCGAGTCTAAACGGTAGTGGCACCCCACGGATAGATGAGATCACGCAGCTACTCTCAATGCAGGTGCGCCCGTCACAAAGCTCCGGCTGCTCTTTTACATTACACCATGGTTCGATATGCGCTCCCACGATTACTTCGTAAATGGGTTTCCGCTACACCGAAGATGCCTTACCATATGCATCCAATCGTATTGGTCAATCGGCCGGTGTGCGTATAAAAGCATACCACGTCAATCCGAGTCAAACCCAGTCCTCACTACCACTCCGCGTTCGTCTTCTATCCATAGTCCCACCACATACTTCAACATGTGCAGCATGGAATGGTGCGTTCCACTCACACCGAAAGTTTTGCTTGTCAATGACCAATGTCCGTTCGTCGCAGTTTCGGTGATCAGTACAGAGGATGTGGGGTGCGTTATTCCGAGCTTTCAGCGAGCATCGACCTTCTTAACAACCACAATGGCACCATTTAGCATTACGTCCGGATATATCAGACTGGAATTACATACGATTGTGCTCGGCCGAATTGCAAACTAAGTGCAGCACATATGCACAAAACTGCCAAGAACTGCGGGTGCAACATGGTGCGAAAACACGCGCTTGCTCCTGATTTTGGCCAGTCTTCTTATGGATATTACTCGCTTCCAGGAATTTTCTGATCACCGCAGAGTTCGCAACCTATTCCAAACAAAATGCGAAGCTTGCCTGGAGTACGAGGGTGGGGGTTCGGATGTATACGGCCATCGAACGGGACCCCATTGGTAATTCGTCAGCATACAACTACCATACTCCTGAGGTAGTTGTCATCGCCTCTACTTATCTTGCTACCCGCCATCGTACTGCATTCGCCACTAATTATGATATCCCCCCTCGGACACTTGGCTGCTAGTTGCTGTGCTATTAGCTGTGTTTTCATGGGCATCTGTCGAAAGCTGCTATTCACTCACAGTAACCGTTGTATTCTTACGGCACAGTTAACATCTTTGGGTGTCCTTTCATTTATAGAGATAGCTCCACATCTTTTATACAGAAAAGGGGTTAATGATGTCGATCCATCAAAGGGAAGTCATGGTATTGAATATACCCCAAGAAAGTAGCACGCCTTAGGGGCCTGGAGAAACATATTAGGAATTTGTCATTAGAATCGTACTCACTACGGAATAAGAACACAGCGACGATGACATGTCCAGGGTATCCGAAATACCAATAATCAGTCCTACGGTCAGCCTGCCACCGACGAGGGAAACTATCTGCCCATTGGCATGTCCGGCCCTTCTCCGAGACCGGAATAGAAACGAGGACAGGGACTAGAAACGCTTGCCCCCTCGTTTCAGCGGTTGTCTCGTCCCTCGCTTAGCGGCAGCTCCGCTCTTGATTGCTGCTGCGTGTCGTTTGCGCTCTTCCTCGCTATCGTCGTCATCTGAACCCTGAGGCTTGAGCTTCTTATTTGGACGCACGAGCGAGGGATCGGACTCTGATGCGGGGGCTTCTGTCCGACTGCGGCTGCGGCCGGGCAGGGCCGGGGAGCTGTCCTTAGATAGGCTAGCCGAAGGAGGCCGCTCTGAGACACGGAGCTGATGGCTGGGGGTGGGAGAGGTGAGTAAGGTCCGTTGCTTTGGCGCAGCCCCTTCAGACTCGGACTCAGTGGCAGAATCTTCCTGCTGTGGCAGTTTAGGCGGCGTGGGCTCTTGCAGAGGCGTCATATCGTAATCCTGGATCAGACCTTGCTTAGCTCAGGGTGAGTAGATCTTCGATCTAAGAAACCTACATGTGGTTTGTGCTCTGTATCTCGGACTGTTATTTTGGGCGACGAAATTTGATCTGCCGTGAGCGCGCGAAGGTCCGGAGTTCCCGCGTCAGTGATTATCGCAGCTTTCGAAAAAAGTTCGTGTCAAACTAGTGTTAAGCATCGAATTAACACTTACGAAGCTCAGGTAAGAAGTTGAACATGGCCGTCATGCGCTGAAGGGTCGTCGCCACGCGTGGCCTCGATAGCGCGTTCTTAATATGTGTGTCGAGCGTCCTCCTCGCAGTACGTCCAACTTTATCTGTTGCCTAACAACGTAAACTGTTGCGAATGGAAAGGCGAGTGACGAAAGCATAGACAGACCTTCTCGAGGTCTCCCGGCGCAAGATCACCCAAAACATCGGAGGATGAGAACGCGAGGTGATTAACACTTATCAGGGGCATGATAAGGTGTTTTGATATGATTTCTGCGGATAATCTGGGCCCGAGAAAGGTGGGCTCCCATCGCCACTTCCAGTTGTTGCATTCCAGCTGGAGTGCCAAATCCTATAGGAACGTGTCAGGGCGTATCACACCTCAACGGCCAGCTGATAAGGTTACCCCCGAGGTAGGTTTTTCCAGCTCCAACGTGAGCCCCAGAAAACCACCGAGTGAGTGCGCGCGGCCTATGAGCGCTAGGTGATGGTCACGCCAAGATTCTTCTTCATCCGTATCCGGGAGAGGAGAAATGGAGAGCTTGTTACACGCGCGCCACCGCCGAGCAAATTGATTGCTCGTGAGGACTATTGATATTTAGATTGATGAGTGGCGTAAATTGAATCGATCAGTACCATGGGTGCATTTCGGCATGATCGGATTAATGGTGGATTTGGTGGACGTGGTTTGTGAGTTCTTCATTCATCTCGGTGACCACAAAGAAACTCACCCTCGGCCCATGCAGCTTTGGTGTCAGTGACGAGTACGCAAGCCATCAGATCGACTGAAGAGCAAAAAAATTTCTGTGAGACCACCGTACACGTCGGAACAGTTATTTCACATGCAACTCAAGACTCTGAGCAGGCACACACGAAAAGATAAGGCGTAGAAGTCTGCGAGTCAACTTTGACCAACCATTCTTTGGCGAGGAGCGCCTTGGAATGGTCCTACATGCGATTAAGACATGGGGGTTTTGACCACGAAAGGAATTACACGTACTTCTGTAAATGATTCCATGCGTTCGCAATGCTACAAGAAATAAGCGAAGTAGGCTAATGCACGGTGCCGGTCCAGGATGAAACAATGACGCACAAGACGTGGCGTGGTCTCCTAAAGTTACAAGCGTAATGACCCTAGAGCATGGCAGTAAGAACCATTAACATCGGAGTTCGAATTTATTATTTCTCGCATTCACTTCCAACTCCCAAGCACCAAAATTCACGTTCACGAATGCGAACTGATTGAAGATAGTGATAGTGAGAGGACTGCACCACTAGACGCCAAGGATCCGTGGAGATGGAGGATGGGGAGGTGAGCGGTACAAATCACACTCATGCAGAGACAGGCTACGATCCTGCATACGAATGGCCTGGCTATACAGAGGTCCCACAACCTACTACGGTCCTGAACGAATCTCTTTCATCAAATTTCAAGCCATGGTCTCTGCTTCGCTTGCTTGTGCAAACTAGCTCTGTCCTTCCAAGGACCCAACGTCTCGCAGTACTGGATGAGCACAAAGAAGTGCAGTTTGGGAGAGATGTTGTTCCGGCCGGAAGCGGAACTCCTCGTGTGAGGTTGAAGGAGATGGCAGTTTCCAAATTACATGCGACGATGTTTTGGGATGCTGGCAGGCGAGAGTGGGCAGTTGTGGATATGGGATCCAAGCATGGGTCGTTTTTACGTCCTGGTGGATATTCTGGTCCAACTGTGAGCGTGGGTGAAGATTTGGGGATAAGGCTTTCCCCCTCACGAGTAGCCAGCTTTCCACGCGCATTAAAGCACAAAGATGCGTTGACAATCGGAAGCACCACGTTTGTCGTGCATATCCATTCTGACCGCATATCATGTGAAGGATGCTCGTCCAGCGGGAGTGGCGATAATATCATTCCGCTTTTCCCTGTTTCGAAAGGCGTTAAACGGGCAAGAGAGGAAGTGGGTTCAATACCTTCGGAGGAGAGGGATGCCAAGAAAGCGCTGACCATGTTGAAACGGACGTTGTTATCTCGCCACGATACAGCGAGGTCATCGGCATCCAGCCAGCCCTCCAGCTACGTGGACCGTTCCGCAAAGAGACGAGCACTATTCCCTAGTTCACCACTAGACACTCCAGGTTTACTCAGTCCTAGAAGCGATTCGCCATGTGTTACTTCTTCCGGCTCCGTCCCCATGCCCGAAACCCCTGCACCGCCCCAGCCACTGCCGGAATCGAACATTGGGCGTCAGCTGCTAATGAAGCAGGGTTGGCAACCAGGAACGGCTCTAGGCTCACAGGAAAACGCATCAGGGTTGGTCGAACCATTAGAAGTCAGCGTAACTTCAAACAGGTCAGGACTAGGTATGCCGGAGAAGGCGCCTACTTCTTCCAGCGGTGACTGGAGGGAGAGTGGGAAGCAAAAGCGGTGGGCCGACATGATAGATAAGAAGTGAACATTGGAAGCACAGTTTGGTAGGTTTTTACTTCCATCGTAGTCTAGAGAGCCAATACTAACGTAAGAGTTATGTTGTAGGTTTAGCCTCAACTGTTTGTATCTTGATCTCACATACGAAACACGAATTCCACGTGTTTGGAAGGCTGCCAACAACAGACGCTCATAAGTACGGTTGTGACTCCCCCACATGATAACAGCCACGCTAGCACAGCTTCGCTCACGTTGACATATCATGGAAGCCAGGCTAGATCAAAATTGTGTCTTCTTTGTCTGATGGAAAGGCGTCGTGTACGTTTGTATTATTAGTACGTACAAAGGTGTGAAAAGCACGCGTCACGACACGAGCGCGACGCGACTGTTTTGAATTGTTTTTGAAGTCACGTGTGTGGTTCGCGTCCTACGCGATGGACTGAATTTGAACTTTGAACAATTCGGAGGTTGTTTTGAACACAACCAAGTCGCTTCGCTGGTGGCTGACTTGTCCTTTCAATTTGCATTTGATCCACTTCTTTCTTCTTCAACTACGCCACGATTAAAACCTAGGTTAAGTTTGCAGCAGGGCAATTCTCTCTCTTCTCTTCACAATCTCTTCTGTATCTTTCCACTGCCCACTGCTTTAGCCGGTCGCAATCAAGTCGCCTTGTATTTCAATTCACATCATGGCCAACAACACTCGCGTATGTAGTCTACTGTCTCAGTCTTTTTTTTTCAACTTTGATGGCTAATCATGGAGATCCATCACGCAGCTTCAGAATCGTCGCATCGGCGTCACACGCAAGAATGCAGATGAAAATGCCACCAGCAAGCATTCTCGTCAGGCGTCTACCCAGGGAGTTGCAACTCGCGCCTCCGTCGTGCTACATGGTTTGAAGAATGGCTCACAACGCCCAGCGCTTGGTGAGGTCACCACTACCGCGGTCAACCGCAAGGTTTGTCATTCCCTTCAATTTCAACCTTTCCCAACGTTCTGAGGTTATGCGACTTCAGGACGTTGCTGGTAAAGGCAAGGACGCTGTGAAAGATGACGCGGGCCCCAAGCGTACACGGTCGTCGTCGCTCGCAGCCGCCACCGGACCACAACGCGTCCCTCTCGGGCCAGGTCGCACGGAGAGCGTCGCACAACGCCCTACTTCACGTGTCGCACGGCCATCTGTCTTCAAACGCGCATCGCGGCAGGAGCCCGCTGTACCAGTAGTCATTCCAGCTGAACAAGAACAGAAGGAGAACGATATGGACGTGGAAGATATCGAAGAGGACCCTGAGCTCAGCATCATAAATGAGAAAGAGGTCGACGAGATGGTGGGTGTACAGGAACAAGGTACTCCAGAACAAGAGGAGAAGTCCACTGTTGCGGTTGCGAAGTCGCCCCGTATATGGCCTGACGTGGATACCGAGCGTGCCATGAGACATTATCGAGAGATCGCAGAGATCCAAGAGACGTTTGAAGATGAGGTTGACTATCTCGACACAACGATGGTCTCAGAGTACTCGGAAGAAATTTTTAAATACATGAACGACCTCGAAGTACGTCTTCTTTATCTACCTTGTGTTTCGGGTGTGCTGACCATGATTTCTAGGATGACGTGATGCCAAATCCTGATTATATGGATGGTCAGAATGAAATCACCTGGGCAATGCGCCAAACATTGGTCGACTGGCTCCTCCAAGTGCACCTGCGCTGGCACATGTTACCGGAAACGCTTTGGATCGCGATAAATATCGTCGACCGTTTCCTCACGAGACGCGTCGTGTCCCTAGTCAAGCTTCAGCTTGTTGGTGTTACTGCCATGTTCATCGCCGCCAAGTACGAAGAAATCCTCGCTCCCAGTGTCGACGAATTCGTCTTTATTACCGAGAACGGCTATACGAAGGAGGAGATCCTCAAGGGCGAGCGTATCGTGCTGCAAACGCTTGACTTCAAGATTTCGCAATACTGCTCACCCTATAGCTGGATGCGCCGTATCAGCAAGGCCGATAACTATGACATTCAGACGAGGACGCTGGGCAAATTCTTGACGGAGGTGACACTCCTAGATCACAGATTCTTGCGGTGTAAACCGAGTCTCATTGCTGCGGTGGGGATGTACAGTGCTAGGAGGATGTTGGGTGGTGATTGGGTGAGTACCGCCTCCTCTTTTAGCTTTTTTGTATATGGGCACGATGCAAACGCGTGCCCATGACGGCTGTGAATCATGTGACTGACTTTTTGTTTGTGATTTCCTTTTTTAGAATGAGTCGTTTGTGTTTCACTCTAGCTTCGTCGCGGAGCACCTCGAGCCCGGACACCAGTGGATATGCGAGAAGCTACTCGAAGACAACTTCGCGAGCCAGTACGTTTGCCAGAAATATGCCAACAAGAAGTTCCTGAAGGCGTCACTCTTTGCAATCGAGTGGGCGAAATCGAACGTGGACGAAGCCTAGGACTGGCGTAGTTAAGGCCCTGCGACTAGAGATAACTGCCAGGTTACGGCCTGAATATCCCTCTCGTCCAAAAGTTCATGGGTTCCCGATCTGCCTGCATCTCATCTCATTCTGTGCTTGACATACTGTTTCACTCTGGCATCATTGCAATCTCAACTGTCTGATTACGCATTCCACCCAGCCATGTCTCTTATTATGTCTTTCTCGCTCTGCTCTGCTCTCCCATGCATCCCATTTTTTCAGCATCTCCATCTCGTTTCATTATTTTTCATCTCATATTTTCGCACTCCACTACTGTGCCCGTCATCGAAACGCATCGTATTCATAATTAAGTCTACATGTCCGTTTTGCCTATGAACCATCCCGCACACTCTAGCAGCCATCATTCATCCCATGCCGCTGCACGCTAGTTTTTCTCTCTTGCTTTGCACTTTATTTGCCATTGTCCTTATTTTTCAATTCACCTCACACCAGTTATTCGCACAGCTGCATTCTATATCTTCAAAATTATCCCCGCTGGCGTTTGTCGGCATTTATTCCACGCCGCTCTTCTGCAGGCATTGTTCATCTATCGATTTATATATTTCCTGCGATCTCGATTTGTCAACAGGCTTCTTAATTTTCAGTTGGTCTTGGTTAGCCTGCGTGGACAGTATATACTTGCTCGTGTATGCTGCGCGGGGCGCGTCTCATCAATCTCATCCCTCAATATACATCATTATTTATACATCGCTCTTGTCCATTATATGAGGTTGAGATTTGTCACGTTGCCATTACAAATACTATCATGGGTGATGGTCCGAGGACCGTTTCAAATTCACGTGATTGTATGTCAACTCCTAGGTTCATGTGCACACACGCTTCCATTGCCTATCTGTTACGCTTCAAGATTTCCTCTTGCAATACACTGCAACAAAAATGTCTCTATCATTTAAAGGCCAAACTGTCGTAGTCACCGGTGCAGGTGGTGGACTCGGGAGAGTGTAAGTAATCTCTTCATCTCCTGCTCAGGCTGTGACTGAAATGAGTGGGGCAGGTACTCGTTGCTATTTGCATCGCGTGGTGCAAACGTTGTTGTAAATGACTTCAATGCAGAGGCTGCACAGAAGGTTGTGGATGAAATAAAGAAAGGTGCACTTGCTCATTCACTTGTTCCTGCCCGGAGATGTGACGTCGCGTTGGACTGTAGCTGGTGGTAGCGCCATTGCAAACGCCTCTTCTGTGACTGATGGTGCCGCGGTGATTCAAAGCGCTCTAAGTGCTTTTGGAGGTGTATCGATCCTCATCAACAATGCGGGTATTCTGAAGGATAGAGGGTTGGTTATGTTTTGATGAAGTGGTTTGGAAGTGCTGATGAGATTCGTAGGCTCAAGAACATGACAGATGCTGAGTTTGACCAGGTCATTTCTGTGCATGTCAAGGGTGCATTCTCGTGTACCAAAGCTGCTTGGCCCCACTTTAGGAATCAGAAGTTCGGGCGCATCATCAACACCGCTAGTGCAGCTGGCATTTACGGTGAGTTCCTGGGTGACTGGATGCGCATTATCTTAGAATTTTGCACAGGAAACTTTGGCCAGGCGAACTATAGCGCTGCTAAAATGGGTCTAATTGGATTCACGAAGTCATTGGCCCGAGAAGGTGCAAAATATAATATCAGCGTCGTCGCTATTGCACCTATTGCTGCATCAGCTATGACTGCAACAGTCATGTCTCCGGAGATGCTTGCGAATCTGAAGGTTTGTGAATGTCGAGAGCGTCATTCCTTCACGCATTAATCTCATTTGACAGCCGGAATTTGTGGCGCCTTTTGTCGCTGCTGTGTGCCATCCCGATGGACCGAACCCTTCTGGCAGAGTGTTTGAGATTGGCGCTGGATTTATTGGAGAGCTTCGATGGGAACGCAGCAAAGGCACCATCTGGAAGACAGACGATACGTTTACTCCTTCAGCTGTCAGTCTGTGGATACATGCGCCCTGCAGTAGCTGACTCTAGTTGTAGGTCAAGCTCAAGTGGTCAGAAGTGACCGACTTCTCGAACCCGAGATAGTAAGGACGTCTCGTTATGGGAGAAAATTTGGTTCAATTGATCTTCTTTCTTACAGCCCAGAGTCCATATCCGATGTCGATAGCACTGTACGCGACAAAAACAAACTGTCTTGGATGTCTTCTGATTGTTTTGTTCCCTAGCTCGAACTCGCTTCTACAATGCCTCCGAATCCCCAGTCAGCACCGCCTGTTCGATTCGACGGCAAGACTGTCATTATCACGGGTGCTGGTGCCGGTCTTGGACGCGCATATGCACTCATGTATGCACGCCTTGGCGCAAATGTGGTTGTCAACGACGTCAGTGAGAAAGGAGCACATGCTGTGTGCTCCGAAATCAAGTCGGGTAGGTTTCCACTTTCGTTCGATGTTCCCAATTTGATGCGAGCTTTCACAGCTGGGGGCAAAGCAGTTCCTGCAGTTTGCTCGGCAGAAGATGGCGAGGCCATTGTCAAGATAGCTTTGGACACATTTGGAGGTGTACATGTCCTTGTAGCGAATGCTGGTGTCCTGAGAGACCGTTCATTCACCGCCATGTCCGAGCAGGAGTGGGATCTTGTCGTGGCGGTGCATTTGCGCAGTACATATAAGGTATCGCTTACGCTTTCAAGTAGCTATTTGATAGTCTCTGATATCGGTCAAGTGCGCAAAAGCTGTTTGGCCCATTTTCCAGAAGCAGAATTACGGTCGTATTGTTACGACCTGCTCACAAGTCGGTATTTGTGCGTTTAGTTTGTTTTCAGTATATCTACGTCTCTCATAACTCGTTGGTTCGCAGATGGTAACTTTGGCCAGACGAATGCAAGGCATTTTTTTCCAGTTTTCAATGCGAGTGCTGATCATCATCAATACAGTATTCATCAGCCAAGGCTGGTATCATTGGTTTCACCAAAACGCTTGGCTTTGAAGGTCGTAAATACAACATCTTGAGCAATGTCATCGCTCCCTCTGCGGGTACTGCCATGACAATGACTGTTTGGCCACAAGAAATGGTCGATGCATACAAGGTCTGACCTTTTACTTGTTAGATATTCCATTTATCCTGCCTTCCCTGCAGCCCGATTACATTGCACCAATCGTCGGCTACCTTACAAGCGAAGCCAACACCGAGACGACGGGACAACTGTTTGAGATTTCTGGTGGATGGGCAGCGCAGACTCGGTGGCAGCGTGCTGGCGGCTACGGGTTCCCTACTAACAGAGTGCTCACACCGGAAGATATCATCTCCAAATGGGACATTTTCACCAACTTTGGTACGTTCCGCGAAATCAATTCTGGAACAGGAGGCTGATGTACGCCTTGTAGATGATGGTCATGCTACAAACCCTACTACCTCAGCTGAAGCTATGCAACAAATAATGGGCAACTTTGAGAACAAGGCGTCGGTTGTGGAGACTGTGAAGGATGCTGTGAGAGATGCTGGAAAGGCATTGAAAGCCAAGTTGTAGGAGTATCATATACTTTAGGAACTGTATCTACCTATCTGTTGTGCATATGCCATGCATGTTAGGTCAATGCATTTGGTTTGCGGAACACATTTAGGGAGAGTACGTGCTTGTGCACTCTAACGTAGACGGCCAAATAAAATATTCATTCATTCACAGTATGGTTCAGTTTCTGGAAATGGTAGAATGTTGGCTTCTGTGCCAGATCACAAACCCAGATGCTGACCATCGAATCAGCATCGAAACTTGCATCAAACTGCGAAGACTCATCAGGGAAACGTAATTCAATACAGAGCGCTCTGTAGCGTTCTGTAGCATTCTGCAGCACAATACAACCCGCTGATGCCTTCCTAACCTCGTATCATGACAATACGACGACTCACCAGCCGCAGAAATTCCCCTTTGGATATCAAACGATATCAAGCCCGGTAAGCGGTGTGCGCGGATGAAGTTCCTTGTAACCACGTACGGTTGAGACGGGTTCAGGAAGCCGAGGACAACGGTCCACGTATCTCGAACGAAGATGACATATTTGCAGCAGTGCACGCGTGTGATGATGATGATGAAGACCGGACCAGAGCGGAAACGATCTGCCTGATTCTCGTCATACGACCCAAAACGATATATTTCGTCCCGGGCTGATTCCCTCGTGAATGCTTGACGGCCATTCTTAAGGATGCCCCTACGCTTATGTATTTCGTCCAGTTGGTGAAAGGCTGCTTACCGAGGGGCAAATCACAAAAGTTGGGAGAGGTATTTAAAATATTCGCCGTGCTTTGCTGTCCTTTTCAACGTTGATACGGTGGACCAGTGTATCACCAGGGTTGCGGTACAGAGAACAGGCTGCAAAGCCGAAGATCAATAACGTGGTCGCCATTGATGGTCAATATCTAACCAACAGCAACATATCAGAGGATCGAACGATTCAGGATGAATCACTAATGGAACCCTGTGGTTTGATGGTCCAGTTGTTGTGAAATGAAAACCCCTTGCGGAGTGAATGCATGATAGGATGCGATACAGAATACTTGATGAGTTGTTCAGCCTGTGATCCTGAGGTAGAATTTGATCCCGATGCTTCATAGCTTTACATCGCCCGAACTTCGGCGTATCATCGATTCATCATTGATCAGGTAGTAATAGTTTTCGGAGCTCGATACGAACTAGTGTTTGAAAATGATAATCACCTGAAAACACGAGTTTCATCATGCACGTCGCTACATGGCCCGTGCCTGTTCCTCAGGATGACGTCGGTCACCGTAGATAGTGAGATCCGGGACTACGATGATGTCACTTGAATGTAGTGCCAGTGCACGCCTCGCGGCTCTCTAGATCTATAGCTAGTATCAATATTGGTACTGTTAAGGTAGCCGTAGTTGAGAAATACCCAAACTCGTTGTTCTGATTATTGCTAGCTTGTATGTTCTGCTTCGCTTTCCATCATGCACTCGCCGACACGTGACAAATGTCACACTGACGTGGAACTCGATGCAAACTCGACTGCTAAGGTAAGGTTTCAAGTTGACGTTGACTTGGCGGCTAGTTCCTTACCGACTTCAAAGTCACGGTGCTGCGGCGGCAGGAGGGCGTTCCTGAAATGGCCGGTCTTGGTATAATAAGTCTGTCTGGTACAGAAGTGACGATGCTCTGACGGAGTTTGAAGATGCCGGCACCCCGAGCATCACCACCAGTCAGGGGGCTGCATACCAACACACGGGCCATGGACATCACGTCCCTCTTTTCTGCCATGATCAGCTTGCCACAATTCCACTTCTCAATATTACCATCTTTACAGCTAAGCCATGGTTCGAGCTGCGTGTAAATGGAGGATTCCATTGACACCACCTCCGGTTGGTGGCGGGCATGGTAGCGGAATGACGCGCGTGCGAGTGGCTGATTCGACTCCGCTTAAATTTGCCGAGCGTGCTGAGGGATGACCGTCGGTTAAACTGGCTTGTCTTCATCGTTCCCTGCTGCCGTGTTAATGTTGGGATGGCAGCCGGAATCTTGACATTCACGGCAGGTAATGACAAAGACAACCAAGCCGTCCACGTCATTGTGAACAAATCCGCAGTTTAACTTGGTACTTCTGCGCATTCAAGTTGTTGTGTAACGCTAATATAAAACTGCACTGTCAGGAGATAAGTTAGCATCTCAACTTACAAGTCTGAACGCCGCTTCTACTATAGGTTTGTCTCTCCGCCGATGAAAATATGATAGCCCCGACTCAAAAACCAATATTTCTGTACAGATCATGTCTACCGAACCCGAGTC
>NW_024540109.1:0-17022 GCF_016647785.1 Suillus fuscotomentosus
GGACCTCGGACCTCGGAACTCAATGATTTGTGTGACGTAAATGAAAAATCAACATGTTGCATGCCGGGTTTCGAGTTTCGGGTTTCAGCACTTTAAAACTCAGTGATTTGTGCAATGAGTGAAAAATGGACATGTTGTGTACATATTTTCGGGTCTCGGGGTTCGGGTTTCGGCCCTCGGAGCTCGGAACTCAATGACTTGTGTAATATAATTGAACAATGGACATGTTGCACACCCGGTTTTGAGTTTCGGGTTTCCGCACTTGAAACTCAGTGATTTGTGCAACAAGTGAAAAATTGAAATGTTGCATACATATTTTTGGGTCTCGGGGTTCGGGTTTCGGCCCTCGGCACTCGGAACTTGATGATTTGTGTAATATAAATGAAAAATGGACATGTTGCATGCCAGGTTTTGAGTTTCAGGTTTCAGCACTCAAAACTCGGTGATTTGTGCAACAAGTAAAAAATGGACATGTTGTGCACATATTTTCGGGGTTCGGGGTTCGGGTCTCGGACCTCGGACCTCGGAACTCAATGATTTGTGTGATGTAAATGAAAAATCAACATGTTGCATGCCGGGTTTCGAGTTTTGGGTTTCGGCACTTGAAACTCAGTGATTTGTGCAACAAGTAAAAAATGGACATGTTGTGCACATATTTTTGGGGTTCGGGGTTCTGGTCTCGGACCTCGGACCTCGGAACTCAATGATTTGTGTGACGTAAATGAAAAATCAACATGTTGCATGCCGGGTTTCGAGTTTCGGGTTTCAGCACTTTAAAACTCAGTGATTTGTGCAATGAGTGAAAAATGGACATGTTGTGTACATATTTTCGGGTCTCGGGGTTCGGGTTTCGGCCCTCGGAGCTCGGAACTCAATGACTTGTGTAATATAATTGAACAATGGACATGTTGCACACCCGGTTTTGAGTTTCGGGTTTCCGCACTTGAAACTCAGTGATTTGTGCAACAAGTGAAAAATTGAAATGTTGCATACATATTTTTGGGTCTCGGGGTTCGGGTTTCGGCCCTCGGCACTCGGAACTTGATGATTTGTGTAATATAAATGAAAAATGGACATGTTGCATGCCAGGTTTTGAGTTTCAGGTTTCAGCACTCAAAACTCGGTGATTTGTGCAACAAGTAAAAAATGGACATGTTGTGCACATATTTTCGGGGTTCGGGGTTCGGGTCTCGGACCTCGGACCTCGGAACTCAATGATTTGTGTGATGTAAATGAAAAATCAACATGTTGCATGCCGGGTTTCAAGTTTTGGGTTTCAGCACTCAAAACTCGGTGATTTGTGCAATGAGTGAAAAATGGACATGTTGTGTACATATTTTCGGGTCTCGGGGTTCGGGTTTTGGCCCTCGGAGCTCGGAACTCAATGACTTGTGTAATATAATTGAACAATGGACATGTTGCATGCCGGGTTTCGAGTTTTGGGTTTCGGCACTTGAAACTCAGTGATTTGTGCAACAAGTGAAAAATGGAAATGTTGCATACATATTTTCAGGTCTCGGGGTTCGGGTTTCGGCCCTCGGCACTCGGAACTCAATGAATTGTGTAATGTACATGAAAAATGGACATGTTGCACACTGGGTTTCAAGTTTCACGCTTTGGCACTCGAAACTTGGTGATTTGTGCAGTGAGTGAAAAATGGACATGTTGAACAATGGGTTTCAGGGTCTCGGGTTTGAAAAATAGCATAATAACAACTTTCATGTTTTCATTATCATTTGCCTATATTGACTACTGAGTCTGATAAGAGACCCCTTGGATGATTCATTGCTCAATGAAATACTACCTGATTGGAAGTGTGCTGGTTATCAGATATTCATTTGTCGACTCCCGGGTCCCGGAACTTGGAAGTCAGTATGGTTGACCCAAATTTGGGTGGTCAGAACTTGGCATCTCATAGGGCAACACAAGCTTCACACCCTGGATTCCAAATTCTGCAAGACAACCTGTGCACCATCAAAGGCCATGTCAGGAGATCACCTGCTGCTCCGGGAACTCAGGAACTTTGATTTATTACCTCCTCTGAGTACGGTTGACCCAAAGGTTGGTAATCGGAACTTGGCTTCTCATAGGGTAACACAAGCTTCACACCCCGGATTCCAAATTTTGCAAGACAACCTGTGCACCATCAAAGGCCATGTCAGGAGATCACCTGCTGCTCCAGGAACTTGGTAACTTTGATTTTATTACCTCCTCTGATTTGGTTGATGTACAACTACCTCAGCTCCATCGTGTTTACAGTTATGATACACATGGGCTCACCCATCTATATTTTATACCACCCTCGGCCCACCCGTCTAATACAACATCCCATACAACACCCTCGGCCCACCGGTCTAATTAATATGCGTCTGGGCCCACCCGTATAATACAATATTGTATAATACCCTCGGCCCACCCATCTAATTTAATATGTGTCTGGGCCCACCTGTGAATGTGATAACAAGTACCTACCCATCTATCTCATACACATCTACCTTAATATACCCATCTGCATAATATCCAACTACCTCGGCCCACCCGTCTACCTAATATTCATGTACATCGGCCCACTCATCTACTCTATATATCCCCTGCATGGGCCCACCCGCCTCCATCGGGAATAATTTGCCTCCCGGCCCATCCATCATAGTCGAGGATATTTTGATCATGGGCCCATGGTCCGCTGGCCCGTATCATACGGGATATTATGCACGTCCGTTCCCTCGTATTATACGGAAATAGGTCACTGTAATATGTGGGCAGGTATACCGGTCGTTTACCCACACAAGAGGGCGTACTCATTACGCGGCTTGCAGCTGCCTCAAATGTAGTCCCGATGCGCTTCTCGGTAGAATAAATATATATACAATTTGTGCATGCTCATATATGCACTTTGATTGAAAATCAAGTAGTACTATTAATTTACACATATTGACATGTCGGAGGGATGAGCGGATGTCGAGTTGCCTACGGATTTCTACCGATGCTCACCCCCATCATCAGAGGTGCATTCACCGAACAAGCGATATTCCAAACATATATTGCAGAACATCGGATCGACATGAAGGACAATGCCTATTTGTAACTATCGCGAATGAAATGATGAATGACAAAGGCTGCATTATACACACAACTTGCGTGGACTCAATAGATTGAACACAGATGCACAGGCAGCACCAGGCTGACAATGCAATGATATAATTGTACACAAGTCCTCCGGAGCATATATAGTACATGAAGGGGGTCCATCGGATGCATTCTATGTAGCTAGTCCGTATTTGAAGTCATCCGACATTTTCTATGTATCTTAGGATAAAGATTTCCACCGGGCATCGGATTCATTGAGACGTTGCTCTAATCTGTCCAACCTCTTGAGCAGGTTCATCTCCATCGAATCCACTCTGACCTCCAATGCGTCCACCCGCTCAGTGGCGGCGAGGAGATCTAATCTCCTGCCGAGGTCCTGGATGCCCTGTAAGATTTCTCTTGCAGTGGGCTCTGGTTCCACCAGGTTGGTGGGCGCAAGCTTTATCTCTTCTTCCAGAGAAGCTGCATGAGCTAAACTCGTTCCGGGGAGACGGGAAGACATACCTTTCTGTTGAACAATGCGCCGTTGCGAGCGAGAAACACGCTTCACGGGTGCTTTTGAGACGGCTCGGGATTTCGAAGCCTGTGGTTCTTGGAGCGGGGAGGAGGATGCTGTTGCTGCCTTTGCTTGCAACCTCTGCCGGACACCAACACCGTCAATTGCACAGGCGATCTTCATGCTGTCACAATTTGCGCAGGCGAGGCGCATGTTTCCAAATTTCTTGTCGGGGAGGACAAGGCAGGCAATGTCCAATTTGGCACATTTGTCGCATTGCCGGGGGTGATAGCGAACGGAATGCTTTCAATTTTTCAGCTTGTGCTCATCACCATGCAGAAATGACTTACCTTCCATGGTGTAGCGATATCTTCATCTGAACCCAATTCCGTCTTGGAAATGGTTTTTGATGTGATCTTCCTTTTCTTGACCGGCTCTTCAGACGGGGAAGGCAACTTGGTCTTGGCGACCGCGACGACGGCGTCCGTGTCTTCTTCTGCAGCCTTTCTCTTCTTGGTACCGGCCACGAAGAGGTTGTATTTTGTCGGCGGAGCGGCGGGAGTGTCAATAGGAATGGGTGGGTCCTCGGCCTTTTCCTTCCCAAGGTCCGATGATCCTTTCTGTTCCGGTTCCGGCCCAGCCGGGATATCGGACTCCGTGAGGGATGGCTTGGATGGCGAGGCCAAGGTGGATGGCGGGATGGCGGCGGTTGCCATTGTGGGGACGGTAGAGGGATTGGTGGTTGATGTTGTGGCGATGACAAGATCATCGAGTGAGGAAGGTGGAAGATAATCCACGGTCTTATCAAAGCGCGGGTGGCTCTTGATGCGCGGGTCGTCGTCCGTAACGGAGGTCCAGTCGGGGACACTCTCGAAGGCGCCGCCCTTTGAGTTCTCTCTCACAACAGCAGCGAAAGAAAGCAGCTGCGGTGAGAATGATGTGGTGTTCCCGCCATACATCTTCAAGTCCTTGGCCTGGGTTCAATGCATGAGTTTCACCCAGACAAATAAGGGCAAGATCAGAAAGACTTACCACGCGCCGGGCGATCTCATCAGATAACCTTAAGGCCTCAGGATCGCCCTCCTTTACCTTGATGCAACACTTCATGAGCGATTGCAGGGCGGCCAAGGTAATATTCAAGGTGTGGTTAGCTTGCTCAGAAGGTACGGTCATGATTCTTTCCTGAAGGAATGATATGGTAGTGACGAATGTGATGAATGCGGTGGAGGAAGGTTAACTTTGTGAAATTCTGACAAGTCTGTATTGACATGGATCAGGTTGTGGGTATTTCTTGAAATTTGTGGTCTGTGGATGCGAAAATGTGGACCGAGAATAACAGTATTGTGTCCACAGTGGGCGGTTCCGCAATTGTCCCATGCATTTGTGCCCAAGAATCTGTCCACAACAATTGGGATGGACTATTTGCAATGTACCACTGGCGCAGCGATGGGCAGTAATAGCATGTGGAACGGAGGTAGCAGCAGTTCATGTACGAGCGGTTAGATTGTTGTACATATGCCTTTCAACCAAAAAAATACGCGCCCATGCTCTCGTTCATTTAATTTGTGGTTTCTCCGGAGAAAGGTGATATGGAATAGTGCTGCCGCGGTCCGGTTGGTCCGGTTCAGAGGCAGTTTGACGAGAACCGAGAACTGGACCAAGGTCCGGTTCTACCTTTCTCGACAAACCTTGGACCGAACCTTTGCGGACGGTTCGCAGCGGTCAGGTTCGGTGTTTTTTCGGTTCGAACGCGAACCGGACCCAATTTTTTTATAGCTAGCAAAAAAAAACATAGTAGAAGTTGTCTGAGCTCCACCATGCCATTCCCAACCCTACGAACACCATGCGCAAACGCCCGGCACACGTCAGTAACTGCTGACGTGGCTCAGATGAATACGGACGATGGACGAGAGCAGGAAAAGGGAAGAAGACAGGGAGGAGAACGAGAGAGAGGAGATGGATGATTGGTAGCACTCGAGTGCTTCGATTCTGCATGCCTGGAAGCAAGTATGTCTGATGCACGAAGCACAGAACAATCAGCCTCAGAACGTGAACCGTAATTGATACTCACTAGCACGACATGACAAGTAAGCGGCATCGACAGATAAGTTGGCCATGTTCACTTCATCTGTGGGACTTGGAGACAGGTGTTGTGTTGAAGGAGATGGAGGGGCATCACACTGAGGTGTGGAGATTAGCAGTATCACGAGATGGGCAACTGGTTTTGCATATCCGAACTGACCCTTCGACTCTGCACAGAAAGCCACCACAAGTAACACGTCAGATGCACTGGGAACAACGACATCGCGAGATGACACAGTAAAACATTGTAAAACGCACAATACACGCGCCAATTTCTCCAACGCCCACCTCGACCACGTCAGCTCGTATGACAAGACACTTCGTATGTGGGGCTTGAAGATAGGTGACGTGTTGAAGCAGATTAGTAATGTGCAGGCTTGTTGGATTAGATAGAGTCGTACTGAGATCAATGAAGATGGAAGGGAGACGTCGAGTAATGTGAATGTTTGAATTTATTTGAAAATGATTGACTATATCAGTCCCCCATCCAGAGTCGAGTCTACATGCGCAACGTACCATGTGTGACCGCTTGTACATTGGCGGTAACGAGGTAATGGTCTTCATATGTCAAATGTATGAAGCGTGAACCGAAGCAGCGGAAGATGTTTTCAACTAGATGAAGAGAGGAGTCTGGAGCGCGGTGTTGTATGGGAACTTGTTAATGGTTAGGTCATTGTCTGGCACGGAGAAACTGGTGAATCGCTCACCAGAATCGAAGAAGGTACATACTATAGACTATTGAAAGTATAATGATCGGTTCGGGGTTCGGAACGGTTAGGGACCTGTCCGAACCGAAGCTGAACTGTTCGCCCAATGCCAGAACCGAGAACCGTACTATGGTCCGGTTCTGGCTGACACCTGGACCGTGGACCGAACCACAGGGGAACCGGACCAAAAGTCCGGTTCGAACCGTGGTTCAGAACCAGACCACGGCAGCACTACGCACGATGTACTTATTCCCTCCCAAACAGCCAGCTCTGACTCGGATGGCCTCTGTGTTAATGCTACGGAAGGTGAATATGTATAATCCAGTGGATTGTGTAGGTGGCAGAGACTTTACCTGCCATAACTGTGCCTCGATCATCTCTTTGGCAGGTTCATGGGCGAATCAATATATAAGCTAGCTCTTCTGTCACGTACTTCCTTTGCTTGACAAACTCTGAATGGTCGGGCTCTTTCAGTTTGTCATGATACATAGACATCTTCCTTGTAGAGGGACGGATACCGATAAGGTATTCGGAGGCGCCCGCAATGTTTTGGTGATATCTCCAGTCGATCACTGCTGCCTCCGTGATAGAGCTTGATGCATACCGAACATGCATATGCCGGATGCCGGTTCCTGGTCAGATGTTGAAGTACAGGCCCATCGTTACATGAAGCCAGAAATGCGTATATATCTGACTTCCGGCACTTGCATCCAGTCTGTAGATCCGGTCCTCCTCAATATTGTTTGTAGGGTAATATATCTCAGTGCTACTAGCCAATTCTTTACATGAATTGATGATACACTTCCGCACTATTCCTGAAATTCATTGTTGTCTTGGTGCTCTTGCCGATGACCCTCCTGAATATTTGCGATCATGGCATCCGGCGGCTCCATTACGCGGCGCTGGATGCCCAGCAAACGGTGCATTTGAACAACATCTTCAAATGTTTGCGTCACCCTGTATCGCCCTTCCGCATATGAACTGAACCGCTTCCGTTTGACCATACATGCAGGTGTTGGAAGCGGGTCACACCAGAGGTGTGATTTAGCATTACCGGATCACCAATATCGCCATTACATGTCATGAACAAATGTTATTGGTAAGTGTTGTGCAAGTTAGCGAGACACATAGAGATCAAGGATCTTCCAATGCGGTGATGGGTACCGATTCATCATCCGTCTGATCCTTCCATCCGCAGCCAAAAGGGGATCCTGGATCCTTGTCACCGGGCACAGCATTGGTATTTGTCGATTTGTCCGATCCGCAATCGTAACGGTCTTCATGTGAGGTGCTCACCCGGATACCAGCAGAACTTTTTCACCCCGATTCTCCCATTCGCAGTCTTTGGATATTGTTGATCTATGGCATTCATCGTTGCAGCTAAGCTATAGGCATATACATTATCACCGTATCCGGAATCCCACGGATCATCTTCACCTCCCAGAATTTCGTCATTTTACATGGGCTCCTACCATTTACAGTCATATGTCCGTCCTTTCTCTCGCAGATGGGCCTGAAGCCAAATTTTTCAGCATCCATGAATCATCTTACCCGCAGTCACAAGTATCCGATAGCCCGGCGACATCATTTATGTCTCTAGAGCTAGTTGGCTCTATCCGAGTTATTTGTCAGGCTCTGACCTCCATCCGGCTGTAAATCTTGATGTTCGCGGTTAAACCGTCCTACGAAGCCGATGCGGCCCGCCTCTAAGATATCAATGTCAGAAACGATCCAGAACGTGCATATCCCGCGACTTATGAAGCAGCCGTTGCTGCAAAGCCATGTCCGTGAACAGATCAAGGGCGAAGATATTTTTATGAATTGATTAACATGCATGGAGGGTAGGCCAAAACCATACAAACCGACAGCATGCGCGACATTGTCAAATTCCTCGTCGAAGCATGGGTCACATCGTGCCATACCGGGTGCATTCAGCAACATTTGTCGAGTCAGGGATCACCGACTTATGTCTCTGATTGCCAAAGGATTATTTGCTTGCTCATGACTCCACCGCACATCCGCCTATTTATATCCTGCGTGGGAGTTCCTAGCATACCCGGATAGGAAAAGTCTCAGGCAGACTTACATTTGAATCTTGGCATTACTTACTGCTTGGGTGGAATCTCAACGTTTGTCCAACTGTTGGAGTCGGAAAAACTGCCATAGCGAGTATGGCAATTAGGACACCTGTAAGAAGCATTTTTCACCGAGTCACCGGAATCCGAACACGTGGGCACAGTAAAACAAACATGTTTGCCCACCATGAATGTTTCGTTTGAAATAAGAAATTCGGGGAACGCTCACCACGCGCAAAGGTATGCTTCGATAATTGGACAACCCAGCCGCGGCGACCGAATGCGTGGGACAACGATCGCCGAAGAAGTCGTATTACGTTATAGTTTTATTGATTGACCGTGATGAGCCAGATTGCCAAGTTGCCACAACGGCCATGCGTTCTCGGAAAGACCCATTACCGACATATCGGTATAAATCCCGAAACTTGATAAAAAATCATTGAACCCATTTTTTTTCATCGTCAGTTGCTCACTACACTTTGTATCTTTTGATAATGACACCTTCGGATATTGCAAACGAAGCCCTCAACTCCACCCTTGAGGCTGTGCAACCACTCATGAAGCGCTGTATGAAATTGAAGGAAAGCGACCCAACCGCATTGATATTCTCCGATGAGATCGCCAGACGGGTGGTAAGCCTCGCTGCCAACTATTGTAAAATGTATTTTTGTTTTGATCACCAACTCAATTTGGCACAGGCAAAAGATTTGAAGCTTTATGGGGGCGCCGCCACATCGTTCTCCCCTCAGCTGCTGTCTTGTGCAGCCGTAATACGGCAGCATTCAAAAGCTGGGGCATTTGTATCATTGCCTGACTGGAACTCCGTGGTCGACAACGACCCGCGCATTAAGACTCACCCACGGTTCCACAAGACTGTAGGTTATCGTCCTCCGCCCCCCGCATATCCCGACGCAGAACCGGAACCCAGCATGTCGTCATCCACTGTTCCGGCGGAGCCAAATTCAACGAGAGGGACTCTTGTAGTTGCATCAAAGGCCCCAGACCCCATTCAGTCGCTCCATGTTGTCCCGGAGGTGCAACCAAGCATAGCTGAGTTGCTACCTCCCGCTGCACCTGTTGCGGAACCTCTCATATCAGGGGTACAAATTACTGCAACCGGCATGCTCAATCCGGAACCAACACCCCCGTGTTCCATCGCAATAGCTCCCGTGACAGTCATATGAAATATCAATGGCAATGTAAGATCGGTACGGCAGGGCAATACACCAACCTGCCAGCCACAGAAAAGGAAACTGGAAACAAACGGCAGCGAACCCGAACCAAGTTTGGTACCCCGGAAGCCGGTTCAGAAACGACGGAGAAAGTTTGCGTCGGATGAAGAGGGAAACGGTGCCACTGGCACCATTCATGTGAAGGTGACATTCAAAGCATTACTTTGTCTGTTGCTAATGTAAGTTCATGCAGCAGAGGGCGTTGTCCGTGAAAGCCCGCAATGCTGTGGCTCCCACGGCGACGTCTCCATCCGAAGTTGTGGACGAGAGAGGTTTTTGGGATGCAGAATCCAGGGTGAGTCGTATATGTAGCTGGAGTTTCCATCTCATTTTGGTTTATCCAGCCAGTCGGATGGGGTCTAGATGCCACAGTTGCTACGGCGGTAGAGGTAGGCAAGAGATCGCATTTGATTGCATATCGCCTCATATATTACAGCATTCCGTTCGCTATCATCCTCGGAAATGCGACAAATGCATTAAAATGGATGTGCGATGCATTGTTTTACCGGACAAGAAGTTCGGGTGTACCAGACTCGCCTGCGCAAACTGCGATGAGATGAAGATTACCTGCGCCATCGACGGGGTTGGTATCCGGCAGAGGCTGCAAGCAAAGGCGCAGAAAGCTGTCATGAAAACCGGCGTCGATCCAGAAGTCAAACGTTCCAGGACGCATGCCCCCAAGTCACGCACGGCTGTCAAAACACCTGTCTTATCAGCTCCTCCGAAAGCAGCTAAACCGTCCAGACGTTTGTCCCTTGCCCCGAAGAAAGTTGTGTTTGAGAACCCACCGATTGGTAAGCTCGATCATCATATGGTGCGGAGATGCTCATGGAGTATTTCCATAACATACTTAGAGGTCCGGCAAGAACCCGAGGCCATGATGCAGGATGATGCGAACATCAGGGCATCGCGTAATATACAGTCATGCAGATCTCTACAACTCCCACCGGTCGACGTGCCAGCACCGCTCAAATCTTCCATGGCACCCACCCCCTCAGAGCCTGAACCCACCGCAAGGGACATATTGCAAAGTATACAAGACCTCGGTAGGAGATTCGATCTCCTGGCAACCGACGAGTGGGTGGATGCTTTGCATGTGAGGTTAGATTCGGTGGAGCGGAGGATTAGTTTGAGGCTAATGGCGCTGGAGGAGGAGTTCTCTGTATCTAATGTGCATCGGGAGTAAGTATCACTGTCGATAGGTGATCGGTCGATATCCTTACGGGTGCACAGAAACTATCTGTATGCGCATGGCCCTCACGCACACGGTACCTGTTAAGACCATGCACAAAGGGTAGGACTGATTCTGAGGGGCTTGGCTTCAGCTCGTGCGCTGCGCCCCTTACCCGAGTATGTGCCCTTAATTTCAGATTGGTGTCCGAGGAAAGTCCAAAGATGTCTGAAGGACATCCGAAGGCGCGGGAAACTTCGGAAGGACTTTCCGGACGGGTGCAAGTAACTTCCGGATGAGTGCGGGAAAGTTCCGGAGGAACTTCCGGAAATTACGATGAGGTTTCGTCCTGATACGGATATGTATAATGGCTACTCGGGACTTGTCCTGAGTAGAAGTAAACAGAGGAAGGGCTGCAAGGACAAAGTCCGAAGCAGAATAGGTCCGGAGGACCATGGGAAAGATCCGGATGAACTTCCAGAAACTACAGAGGATCGGATGAGCGGATGAGCGGAGTATCGGATAAGCAGAGCTCCGGCCTAGGGAGAAACTCCCTAGGCCTGAGATGGATAACAACTAAGTTGGAAGACTAGAACTGATATGAGGACTTAGAGTGAAGACTAGTGCGAGGACTAATATGATATTCAGACTGAGGTACTACAAGACATATACACGAGTTTATATACTAAGAGAAATAATGGAAGGATCAATAAGCAGAGTCCGAGGCTATGTATGAAGCATATGCAAAGGTTTGACAAATGCGAGTCGGAAATGAACATAGGTTAACAGATCAGTAAGCATACCGGTAATAGATATAACCGAGGTACCGGTAACAAGGAATACCGGATAGGCTGTGTTAATGTTATATGCACAGGAAATGAATCAAGAAGCTTATCGTATATCGGATAGGAAATGTATCTATACGTTGGATAGGATCAGATCGGACCGGATCGGATGTGGTCCGGATGAGATGCGTGGATATGCAAGATATAATATTAGGGCAATGGGACAAGGGTGAACGATGCAGGCTAGCTGCGAAGGTAAAGGGATCTGGATGTGGATGTGCGGAGGTGCAGGGATCCGGATGGATAGAGGACTGCAGACATGGATAGGATATCCGGAGGTCCGGATGAGGCGTGGGAATATTATCGGATGTAAGTCCGGAATACGGGATATGACAGTACCGCATATGCACCCCAGTACCCCCCGGAACCAACCATCACATCGTGGCCGAAACACCATCACGCCGGCGATGAACCCCCAGGTATCTCCACCATAGGCAGAGAGTATACCCATGCATGGGATCTGCATGACGAAGCCCCGACTTCCACATCCAGTTGGTGGCAGACCAACTCCCTAGATCCTCCTTATATACGTGAGGCTTCGATTGCATCTTCTCCATTGTCCAGCACGTCGCCTGTCAAATCAGAGGAGTAGATTGAGTTCATGGTGCTCCCTTGATTGTGATTTCGCTATGGCATGAATGTTTCCTTACTTTGCTTACAATTTTGGTCAATGAAGCAGGTTGAATTTTGTATGGTACCAAATGTAAAAATGAGATCTCCGTGATCGAACGAAAACTTCAATCTGCGAATGCGCTTGGAATATGCGATTTTGACTATTTTTCGGACAAAGCTCGAAGACAACGGCGCAATAGAACACAGAGTTCAAACCAAAGCGACAGGAGCAAAGTCTCCAATTCAGGGGTTCACACAACTCTGCCCTGACATTACTACTAGGTACTGTACTCAAGGTCGACTGGGACAGCTGATATCGGAGAGTAAGGTAATCAAGAGGGGCCGGAAGTATAAGGGTACGTATGGTTCGGCTGATGAGAAACAGATGACTATGAAACCGGTAAGTAAATGCATTCACAGAGTCTGGCAGACACAATACCGGCGAGGAACAGAGAACCGGGAGCTGTCATAGAACATTTCTGTTACAGAATATGCAACAGGCTTGTATAAAAATGGACTCTCACCGAAGTGTCCATCGCAACAACAAAGGATGTGCTGCTGGAAGGTTTTGACGTAAATCATGGCACCTGCGTTCCAATGGGAATTCAGCTGGTCAGTTGTTCTGTAGATGTCGAGGGGTCGGATGTCATGCACATAGTATATTGTACACGAGCCGACTAATAGGTATAGTGCCAATGCAGCTCCACAGATGTTTCAGATGTTCTCGGGGATTACCCAGGCCTGAGTGCAGTTTGCTGTTGGTTAAGCATCACGAGATGTCCTGCAGCATATGGGTCATCAACGGTGGATCTGAGAAGCTCGTGATAAATACGATAGCTACTGGACAGCATGCTTGCTTTTCAGAAAAAATCTCGTGTAAAGCATTTCTCACGTCCTGCTGTACTAAGCTAATTATTATTGCATGTTGTTCAGGATATTGCAGACTTCTGCTGAGCAATCACTGTTCCGCTCGAGGATTTCTGGAAGCTCATTTGCTACCTTCAATAATGTTCCCCGATGCGTTTCACACCCTTACATTTCACTTGGGAGTTTACCATGATAATTGAACAAATGTATGTCACCACTCAATTGCATCCTTTGTTCTGTGAATGGTATGCCGCTGTTTCGGATTCGCTTGCTGTATTGTTACCATCGGCAAAGAAACTGAAGGCGGAATAATCCACACCCGCATGCAGGAGGGTAACACAAATACACCTATTAGATTATGATAGTAGCATTGTAAGTTGTTGTGTGTTAATTGCTCGACCACAGGTGTGGCAACCAAATACATCCGACAATGGTAGCGACGGCCATGGTATTATGTCATAATGCAATTACACCGAGTCTACATTACCGTGCTTTGACAAAGCAATCTTTCTCGGAAACATCCACAACCGACGATCTTTATATAAACTCCAACACTTGTGCAAATTCTTTGCGTCACCTTTCTTTCCTTTCCGCGTAGTTATATCTGACACACTGACTTTTTTGAACACCGCTATGATGCCCGAAGCAGCGAATGATGCACTCAACATCACGCTGGCGACGTTGCAATCGCTCATCAAGCATTGCATCCATTTGAAGCAGGGTGATCAGGAAGCACTGAAGTTATCAGATGAAATTGCTAGACGCGTGGTAAGTCTGCTTTCGTTCACATGCATTTGATTGTTCAGATTGGCGCAGGCAAAAGACTTAAAGCTTTATGGGGGAAGTGCTACATCATTTTCCCCCCAGCTCTTGTCCTGTGCAGCCATTGTGCGACAATACTCCAAGGGTGGCGCCTTTGAAACTTTACCCGATTGGAACTCTGTGGTCGACGATGATCCACGCATCAAGAGCCACCCACGCTTCCCCAAGACGTTGGACTACCGTCCTCTCACTGCAGTTGGAACTCTTCCCATATTGGAGTCTCAAGCTACCGGGTCGTCATCTATTGTGCGGCCTTTCACTGTTCCAACAGCCGTGGGTCCTGTCACGAAACAAGCTCCCGCAGTGGAAGTAGATTCAACTCCGCTGTCCCTGTTGCCGACATCTCTGGAGCTGGAACCTCTGACTCCTCTGGCTCCATCAGTTGCTTCTGTTGCACCTTCAACAACTCGGCACAAGCTCTTTGTGCCAGGCAATATATCGAAAAAGGTCAAGGTTATTCCGCACCCTAGGAATGACAAGAAGAGAAAGGCGGAAGAAGACAATACTGACTCGGCAGATGCACCCAGGTGCCCGACCTGATCACACAAACCAAGTCTCAAGAAAATCAAGAAGTTACCGTCGCATGATAGGCAAAATAAACTACGCAAAACCAGGAGTGGAACTACAAAGGCAGGTCTACTCACCGTTGCTCATACATCGCGGATGTATCTGGTCGCTGACATTGGCCAAGGAATCATCGTGGTCGGCAGTATCTCAAAATATATTGAACCCAGAAGCTCAGGATGCCATGGACACCGACTCTGACAATAGTTTCTGGGACGCAGAAACTACGGTGGGTGACTTTGAGCTCTGGCACGGTGCTGAGTGGAACTTACTATACAAACATTTGTCCTTATCCGCAACTGCCTTAGATGTTGAGAAACAACCGATAAATTTGACAGTGACTCCTGTGGAAGAGACGCTGGTCTCACTCATTGCCAAACCCGGGCAGACCAGCCAATCGGAGCAAGTCCATTCTATGAGAGTCGACCATCCAGCGGAACAAGAACCAACCGCAAAAGACATTCTGCAGGCCATCCGGGACCTTGGGAGCAAGTTTGACCTCCTTGCCACTAATGAGAGGGTGGATGCATTGGATGCCAAGGTCAATTCGGTGGAGGAAGTCTTTGGCCATCGGCTGGCAACTTTAGAGCGACTCATAAATTCATCCGATGCACAATGGAAGGCCATGTCATCGTCGGTCGGGCATTTGTCAAATTGTCTCCGGGACCACAAAGATGACCTGGAAGCCCATTGACCTCGTGTAAACACTACGGCCTATGCTCCTCCACAGCACCCGACTGCTCAGCTTCCAGGGTGGCTCCATGGCGCCAGGGGTGTTGATGATGTGGGCATCTCTACGGTCGGCAGACAGTGGACGCATGCATGGGACCCATCTGTAGCGACTGGTGTGCAAGGCTGCTTCGAAACATCCGCATCGGCTGCATGGACAGGTTATCCTCATGATACCCCTGTTATTCGCGCAAATTCAATCGAATCATCCCGATTGTCCAGCACGCCGTCCGCAATGTCCGATAAGTAGATTTTTGTCATATCCGGATCGACATTGAGTTGTGGGACTGGCGTCACCTAATTTCATGCAGTTTTGCCTACTACTCGGTTTATATGCTTTGCTTTGGATACTAGTGCTGTAGCTGTAGTTGATTGCTCTACTGGATTTACATTACTAGTTTCATATCTGAGTTCGCAATGTCAACCAAGGATGGCGGTACTTATGATCATCTCCGATGCAAATTGCATGTGGGTGATGGAATCACGGCGGCTCGAATCTTGTTTAACATCTCGTGCTGTATTAGTTTCACAGAAGTTCTTGATCCAAGGGACATTTCATTTGGTGGACAAGGCTGCCCAACGGAAGTTCTCGGATACCAATATGTGCAATAATGTGATGGTCGACGAAGGATCTGCAATTGATTGAATTTTACTTTCCGAATTAAATGAATGCTTAAAACTTCAGATTTAGTCCATTGGGTGAAAACGGATCAGCCCAACGGACAATTATGAGCCCAGCATGCCCCATTTTCATCTCGGACGGGCTCAGCTAATGATTCGGAGCCTAGGGCCTTAATTTACCTTGGGTCATTTGATCAATATGATTGATTTGGCATATCCATCTCTCTCAGATAATGACTTAGCTGGGCTCATTTATGATGAAGAGGGTCGCCGGTGCGGCGAATTTGACATGGGAAAGAGGAATGGATGGGCCTACCAATGTGCTTAGGCCTAACTAATAATTTTCATGCCAAAACCAACATTTTGTCTTAGGTCCAGTTATGGAGATCATTGGTTGGGCCCCTCCATCTTCCTCGCCGATGTTAGATTCTCTCGGCTCATCACCCGTATCGCTTGAGGAGTCAAGCTGGACCTGGTGCGACTTTCCTAAATTGGCCCATCAGCCACCACAAAATGTTGGAATTCTGCAGATGTGGGTCCAATACACATATTGCTTTCCGGAATGCATGGCTGATGGGCTAAACTTATGATTGCAAGAAGAGTTCCCTCTGCATGGTTCCGGAACACATAACAGATGGACTCAGCTGCGTATTTGGAGCATGTTTGGACTCCCAATGCGAGACCGATGGTCCTAGCAACACGCATAGGACGCTTGGAATTATTTCCATTAATTGCAATGATAAAAGTGCTGGAGAGTACGTTCCGGAATGATATGTCCATCATACCTGGGAGGGTCTTGTATGGGTTCTAGGTGACATTTTATATACTCACACATGAATGACCACACTTGGGGACACCGGGAATGCCCGTTTTATTATATATCTTCTTAAGCACACCTTTTGTATGCTCCGAGCACATTCAAATTCCACTAGCTGGTCAACTACAACATCAATATAGTCAAATCCGATGTAACTTTGGAATGTAAAAGTAGGAAACAAGATGACCTCATGGTATGCAACTGGTAAAGACCCACCCGTCCAATTTCACATATGATGTTGTGAAGAGTCGGCAACATGGGATTGAATCCTCATCCAAATGAGGAGAGTCAGGGC
>NW_024540110.1:0-17018 GCF_016647785.1 Suillus fuscotomentosus
CTGGGGCCCGGGGGTATCTATGAGAAAAGAGCAAGTAAACACCGATATATTAGCAAGTCAAGTTGTACTCGTTAAAGAGCATTTGGATACGGGTTCGACTCGAGAGTTATCGGAAACGCTGCATTCCCACGTGAATTAGGAACGAAGTTAATTGGCTAGATATAGGGGACTTCGAAAAGGAACAAAAAAAAGCAAGAATATGTCAAGTCTTGCAGGCGTAATACAGTTGGATAGGTGTGTTAATGTACTTGGACGTCCAAGACTCGTAAGGGTGCAAATTTAGAGGCCATTTGAAGCATTAATTTTGCGTGTGCTGCAACATCCGACATATCAAGTAGACTCGTAACCAGTCTGACTATGCGATGGTGAGAATTTATCCAAGTTTACGCGGGAGGGTTTGCCTGGTGACTAACCAAAGCATAAACGATAAACGATCTTTAATTGGCTGACAATGCTACTGACACTACTGTGGCTAGTATAAAGTAATGATGCGCATGATTGCTACGACGAAATGTAAGAGTCTGTACAGCGTGATTTGATGAAACCAAAGTTCAAAATGCGTAAACTGATTCAATTGCATGAGGGCGGGCCATCAGAGAACCTGTGAGAAGAAGATATCGTCATATATCGTTATATATCGTAATATATAGGAAAGGTTTTCGTCACATTGTAATATAAAGTGATATAAAGCAATATATGACCATGTAAAAGCACCATAATCAGCATAATCCCCAGCAAGAACTCACCGGTTTACTGATGGCCCGCCCCCCCCGATCCCTGTCAAATCTTCTTGATTTGCGCCTAGAACAGGGAAACGACCAGGTGCTCGGACGCTTGATTCCAATTATCTCTGGCTCTTTCTCCCCGTCTTCAGTCTCTGAATCCACATAATTGGGATCGTTGTCGCTCTCCGTGCCGAAGCGTGTATCGTACCAAGTGAGATATCGTGTGTGGGCAGTGATCTCTGATGCGGTCATGATCCGTTTCCCATAGGGGTATTTGGGGGAGAAAGGAGTGCTATAGAGATTTTTGTCAAGCTGTGGCACTAGTGTATGCATGATGGTTAGATGCTTCGTGTTGACTTCGTGTGGCAAGTAGTGAGACCGAGGTCGTGGAAGCTCCGAATGAGATGATGATAGCCAAGATTACAAATGCAAGGTCGCGAGTCCATTAGTCTGTGCGCACATTCGGAGTCACGTCTGACGTATACCTGTCACCAGTCTCCTAAACGTTGGTGCCAGCACAGACTTCAAGACGCCAGTCTTTTCGTCTTTGCCATCATCCAACGTTGAGCACCGTCTGCTCACGCACGCTCTACGCCATAACTTAAGCTACCCTCCACGATCCCACCCTTCTTTGCTGTGTGCGCTTGGTCGAGTCAAACTCGACCTCCTTTCAGTCAACAGTCGCTTCGGTGGCTTGTATATTAGTTTTTTCTTCGAGTGATAGCTGTGATTGTGTACGATACATGTACGATTTTCCTGTACGAGCTGTCACATCTCGGTGCTGTCTTCAATGATCGGTCGAGTCGAACCGCTGCATTCGTCAAGGATTACTTGAATGAATTGACCGATGATGGACGGAACCCCTGGCACAGCAGACATACTCTTTCCCTGAGTGGAGATGAATGTATGGCCTTGTCGTCTGCCTGGTCTGGAGGTGTAGTCCCGAATGAACATAAATTGCACACCTGCAGGTATTTCCAATCCCATGACCAACTGATGAAGAGCGGTTTTTCATTTCTTCGATGCTTCTAGGGTAACATTTCTCTATCGATGATTTGGTGCTCATTCCTCATTCCTCAGTCATCTCGTGTAACTCCTGTTCCCTAGATCCGATTTCAGTCTATCGTCATCAAAGGAGCCGAGAACTCAAGCACCAACCTTCTTGCTGTCGAATGGATTCAATCCAGCACCAACTCGGCTGCTTGCAATCAATGAACTCCAGTCTAAGACGTCCCACTGCTGTGTCCCTGCAACTATTTGTGCCTGGTGCATCGCCCGGGCGCCGATCAGGGCACGATGCGCGTTATCAACTATAAAATGATCAGTATCTTTGGATGCCTGAAGATCAATTTGTTCATACCTGCAGGCATCGGGCAGTTCAGCTCCGCAGATAGGCGGCGGATGTGACTGGATTGAAATCATGTCAGAAAGAAATATCTATTGCGAGCACCTCGAGGCACCAACTTGGCATCTTTGATTCCGCCATCTAAGGCAAAACCAATGGAGCCGTCAAACAAGTCGTTGACCATCTTGTGACCATAGGCCACTAAACTATTGACACGCATCAGCTTCAGTAATGTAATCGACAGCATACATACCCTGGTGCCGGCATGATTTCTGAATACAATCACTATCAGCTCTCCGTCGAGATACAGCAGAATGTATTTCAAAATTTACCCTTAACCAGATCATATACAGTCTGCTGTCCGATGCCAGACTTTTCCCCGAGCGTCAGAGTTTCGGCGAGGAGCTCATTCACACCCATGATCATACCATTACCGATCAACTTCAGTGTCGGAGCTAGAAACCCGACCCATTTAAGACCTTTCTTGCTGTCACTCTTACACGTTCTTACCTTTTTCTACATTTCCTCCGAGATCAATCACCTTGCGGCCTACTGCAGGGACAAGGAGAAAAGCGATTTCCTTCTTGGATCGGTAGTCTCCGCTCATGGCAATCACAAGTGTGGCCTTATCTGCCCCTGGAGGAGGTCCAAAGATAGGTGAAGTGACAAAGTGGGTATGCGGATAGCCCGACAGCAGTCTGTCAAGATCGCCTATAGCAGACGTGTTCATGGTTCTGTTAGTAGCGGAGAAGCATTTCACGCACCGGCCAACGCTGGGTAAATCTGACAGCATCAGTGAGCATGAAAATCAGAAACGGATATCAGGCCTACCGTGCTCATCTCAACAAAGATTTTGACCTTGGTCGGAGGTGATTGCTGATGATAGCAGCATGATTATCTTATCCTGCAAGAAGATATGATCACGGCGTACGGCAAGAGCCTTCGCAAACTCGTTATAGACACTCGTTACTACGGCGTCGTTTGCGAGATTAGTGAAAACAATATCGCACTCTGTAACCAGCTGGTCGAGAGTGTTAACGACTTTGACGGCGGATGAGCCAAGTTCTGTGAGGAGCTTTTGAGACTTTGCCACAGTCCTGTTGTACACGATGAGAGGCGGTAGTTGAGATTTGAAGGAGGTAGCTAGATTTCGGGCCATGAAGTAGCCCATAGACCCAAGGCCACAGAAGCCGACTTGAAGAGGGTGTACTCCGGGAGTCGGGGGCCGAGAAAAAGGGACGGCACTTGCATGTGGACTTTGAAGAAGGTTGTTCGCCATTGCGTTCGAACTGGGTCTCTATGAGAGTACTGGTATATATATTAGTAGCTTGTGCTACAGCTTCTTTACGGGCCGTTATCGATTTATCGATTCCCACTGTGCACGTGGATGTAATTGGTTGGTTATAACTAGTTACTCAGTCATCTCACAAACCAAAACAGAACAAGTTTCGGGTTAGCAGCGGCCGCCCCAGTCTCCAGATGCGCCCTGCCAGATACCGTTCATATGTCATACCTGCACAATTCTGGAGCACAGTCACAACGCGGGGATAGTACACTCATCCTGTCTGATAAATTCAATACCCGAAAATGCCGTTGCCAATGCGTTTAAGTAGGCGTAAGACACGCACATCCGAAAAATGGGTATAATAATATTGCGGCCAAAGCCAGATCTATAACCACTCCGCAGCCCTCCCAAAAACTTCCATATCAAAAGGGCATAGAGTTGTACGAACGCTAGCTTTAGCGTCTACGGTGCGGGGCGAAAATGCAAGTCTAAAAACATATGCATTGCAAAGCACGATCAACAAATGTGAAAATATATATCAGTGAGTGGAAGTAATCATGCACGAGGAATGTCGAAATTGGATTCATTGGTGGTGGCAGTTGCGCAGCAGTGGTGACTTCATCTGCGCGGGCGTTTGCTAATTTAAAACTTCGATATGCACTGCAGGAGTTATCGAATGATGTTAAGAGATCAGATAGCAAACAACAAAGGGCAAAAATTCTCAACATTTGGCAATACATGCGGCAATATATCGTCAATGATATGCACTACATCTTTATGGTCAGTATAAGATGGGAGTTTGGAAAATCGAGGCGAGCGCAGCTGCCATTACTCGAAGGAATTCGCTGTGCAACACAACTGTGGAGTTACGGTAAGTAGACGACTCGGAGTGAGTTGCAATGGCCGTCAATTGTGTTTGTGCACTGTTTGCATAAGCATAGATGGCCAAAAATAGTATTCCACAAACTTGGACGTACTACTAGTACTACGTGACAGTCTTAGCAATTGGCAGCTGCTGTAGCTGCACCAGCAGCAGTTTAACATTTCTATCGCTGCCCATTATCACCATGCAGCAGCAGCAGGCGTTACAAGTTTATGCACAGCAAAACAAGGGCACTCTTGTCCCAGGTCAAACCATCTCCGTAAACAAGTACACGGTCCAGGTTGAGCGGTATCTCAGCCAAGGTATGTTGAGTCCAAGTGGCGGCCTCGTCGAGCATTATTAACATCTTGTTCAAAGGCGGATTCTCCCATGTTTACCTTGTCAGGACTCCCACTCCCGTGTATAACACGACGCATCATGTTCTCAAACGCATTGGCGTTCCTAACGAGGCTATGCTTGCGGAGGTCAAGAAAGAAGTCGATATCATGGTTCGGAGCACCCAAGCTGCTTACTTGGTGCTTACTGAATCTGCCTGTAGAGGATACTAAAGGGGCACCCAAATGTAGTGCATCTGATCGATGCTGCCTGGCACAAAATGGCGACTGGCATGTACGAAGTCTTTATTCTTATGGAGTTTTGTCCAGGCAAGTGTTTATGCAAGATTTACACATTTGATATCGTCTTATTCAGACATAGGTGGTGGAATTATTGACATGATGAACAGACGTCTTCGCGAACGTCTCACAGAAGCAGAGATCCTCCAGATTTTTGTAGACGTCTGTGAGGGTGTTGCTGCCATGCATAATCTTCGCCCTGCCCTTCTTCATCGTGATCTGAAGGTGGAGAACATTCTCCAGGCCTCCAATAACGTCTTTAAGCTCTGTGACTTTGGCTCTGCCACACCAGTCGCGCCTCGACCGCCATCTACCACAGCTGAGGTTAGAGCTCTCGAGGCGGACTTGAACAGACACACGACACTACAGTACAGGGCGCCTGAGATGGTTGACCCATACCTTCGCCGTTCTGTTGACGAGAAATCTGACGTCTGGGCACTCGGAGTGCTACTGTACAAACTGTGCTATTACACCACTCCTTTCGAAGAACATGGACCCTTGGCAATTTTGAACGTACAGTACCGCATTCCGCCATATCCCGTTTACTCATCGCAAATGAACACGCTGATCGGTGTGTATTCTTTACTTCCTTCGCGTCCGAATATGCTGAGTTACCATGCAGCCTCCATGCTTCGCGAGCACGGCACACAGCGACCTACAGTATTTGAACTTCTTGCTCAAGTGCACTCCATACGGGGTACCAAATCGCGCTTCACCTACGATATTCCTCCGCCTCAGCCCCTCTCCCCTCGAGCTTTACAGTCTCCATCCACGAATGCTCTTGACGACCTTGTCTCTTACCGTCGAGCGCCAGGCATAGATACTGCCATGCAACAAGCCTCGCCAGCTCAGCCCCAGGACATAGGTGCAGGCGTCCAAGCGCGTGATAGGGTGTTGGAGGCTATTGCACCAATGCGCCGTGGCAGACCATATTATTCGCAGCAACAGAACGATACCGCTACTCCCTTATCGACCTCTCGACCTGATGTCTCATTTGGCGCAGAGGAGGATAAGGCACGGAAAGACATAAAAAGCTCTCCTGCAGTTCCCGCTGCTGGGAGCATCAGGGCTCATAAATCAGGCGGTGTAACTGCGAGTGTTTGGAAGCCTAAGATATCTGCGCCTCCTTTGGACGATGCATGGAGTGTTGAGACGCGTGTATCAAAAACGGTCTCAGATGATCCACCAACACCAGGGATTACTGCATTCGGTGACAATTTCGGAGAAAAGCTGTGGAGCGCCTTTGAGGGTGCAAAGGCTGGAGAGCCTACCGCTGTGACAGGAATGGGGTCATCCTCGAGTTCTGGAAAAGAGCGTATTTCGAAGCTTGCTCCCCCGCCTGAGGGATCACGTAATACAAGACTTATGATCACGAAGAGTAAGGACGCGTTCGATGGTCTAGGTTTAACACCATCTTCAGCACCCACACCCACTCTTGGAGAGGCACGAAAGCTGAGGACTGGCCTTGCTACGGTTAATGGAAACAATCGTGCTGCCATCACTCCTAGTCCATCTCTAACCACCGCGAAACCATCTCTGACCCCGATCAAACCAACGCCTTCGCACCGTCCTCCAGCACAATTGACAACTACGAATGCTTCGTGGCGTTCTAGTCCACCAAAGCAACCCCCTGCATCCACCCCTCCCACGCTTCCACAGAGGGGCGAAATTTCTGCCGAGGAACGATTTCCATCAGTAGAAGAGCTTGATGCAACATTTGGTAGGTCGGCACCTCCTGTCAGCCATCCAAACTGGCAGCTCGAGTCGTCGGAGCGTCACAAGGAGCGCGAAAAAGTAGCTGATTTGTCCGAACCTTTCTTTGCACCTTCCTCGTCGCTTCAGCCGATCTCTCACCGTACCATTCCGAGCACTACCCTTGGTTCGCGCTCAGAGCATGTCACCGGGGTGGCGATGCGTGATTTGGAGAAGGACAGATTTCAGAGGTCCGTTGGGCTGGATAATGGCATTGATGAAAACACGTCGTCTCCGAAGCCCCTGTCACATCGGCCTATCTCCCGTCCTTCACTTTCAAGAAGACATCGCAGCAGTATTGCTGTTAAAGCCGTACCTCAGGCACAGCTCATCGATGACATTGGTACTCAGGACTTTACTACCCCAACCCCGGTGCCACGCAAACCCAAAGACTGGTTGACAGGCGACGTCGATGCTCTCATCTCCCCAGTTAAGGATGAATCTTTCGCTCAGGCTCAAGCTAGATACCTCCCTACTACGCCCGTTCTGCGCGAGTTTACGAACAAGCGATCATCATTCATTGAGGAGAATACAACAACCATACAATCACCACAGGAAGCTGTCACCGCTCAACAGCCTCCCTATCGAGTGAAAACTCCTCCATCGCCGTCCAAGACGCATGCGCGAGGTACCAGTGTTAGAGAGCGGAAGCAAAGCGCCCCTATGACACCGAAGAAACCCAGAGAGTTGCCAGTGGTTGCGCCTAAGCCGGTGATTGCGGCTCTTGCACTCAAGCCAGACCTGGAGTCTCGCCAGGGGGTAATATCGCAGCCATTGAAGCATTCATCGCAAGGTGATTTAGATAGGTGGAGAGTAGCCCCTACCTCTGAGTCGCCAAAGCCAATCAAAATTCATGATTCGTCAAGTGATGGGGAACAGGAGCCAGAGGATGCTGCTGGGTGGGGGAAACTAGCTGAGAAGACGGGTTCATCGCGAAGACGAAAGACAAGGGGCCGGCAAAGTTCCGTGCACGACCTCGTTGATTTATGGGGAGGAGGTGTGGTGCAGACGAAAGAGCGACCGAAGGATTCCGTTCACAGTCCTGCCGTTGCTGCATTCAGTGATCCAACCAGGGACTTTGGTGTGAAACTACAAAAGAGCAGATCAATTGCCATTTCTTCAATGGCTAGGCCGAGGCCTACATCACCCCGAATGCAGTCACAGCCCCCAGAGCTCAATGCTTCCCAGCGTCGTTCACCAAGTCGGTCTCCCAGGCGACCCTTACCCCATACAAAGCAGGCATCTAGTACAAACACCCCTTCGTCTGGCAATACCCCCGTCTCATCCTCTCGCGCAAGACCGCAGTCTATGCTTGCCTTTCCAATGTCAAAGTCTACTTCGGATGGAAAGACGGACACGCCATCAAACCCTACGAGTCTATCTGTTCCAGAGGACAACCCTCGTAAACACGGTCTTCGGCGGACCTCAATAACAGACATGGTCCAGCGCTTCGAAGCTATTGGGGGCAAAGTCAGAGGTTCAAATCCAGGTTCGCCTGTGATAATTCCTAAATCAACAGGTCTGAAGATGCCAACCTCGTCTACTGGCATTGGTCGTGCTGTGGACGTCACGGGTACAAGCCCAAGCTCCCCGTTGGTGTCGAGATTCACGGCCTCTAGAGTCGTTACACCTGCTCCTGAAGAGTCGGGTCCTGGGGCTGACTCAGGGAAGCCACGACCATCTGCGATTGATTTAGCCAGGGCGGCCCTTGCCAGTCAGGACCAGAGCAAGGCAGACATGAATATAAGAAATCCTGTTGTAGGATTGCCTCCTGTGACACCCAGTCGATTCACACCTGGATCATCAGTAGGACGGAGCAGTCCCCTTGACGGGTTCCCAGCATCGCTACCATTTTCTCAGAAAAAACCTTCCGCACCTCTAGAAGAGCCGCGCTCGCCATCGCCTGATAAACCTTATCAAGGAGTAGGGAAGCTCATCGACCAATGGCAGCGCAAAACGGAGGTTGATTCGCCTCGAGTTCCTATCTCTCGTAGAGGTGGCTATACCCCAAAACGAGCTGGTCTCGTCTCTGGAGAAGTTAGCAAGGACAGCTAGACACGTGCAGTCACTTGACCTATAATATATTCGCTCGCGTTCGTTCACGTACGGCTTGCAATAGCTTGTAAGATAATTTATACAACAATCTGACGTGCTACAAGTTCTGAACCCTTGAGGCTCGAGCGCTCAACACCCATCGGAAACATGAGACATGGGATGATCTTGCGGGGACCGGGGACGTCGTGCTGTGCTTCCAAGTAATTGTCGGGCTACGTCTCTACCCTTCCCATACTCCCAAGCATCCTGGTCAACAGGATAGCGATTGGCTTTCACTCGCTCGGTGTCACCAGCTATGCCAAGCTCCTGTGCCGCAGCATCGGCGCGCGCGAGGTTAGAATCACCGGGGTGAATGAGAATAGCCTCTGGTTTTGACTTCATTCGGCGTGTTCTGGGCTGCCACGATCGTGTAGACATATTGTATGAGTCGTCCTCACTCTCAGAGTCCAGGGGAAGATCTCTAAGCTTATCATAGCTGAGAAGGGGGATCAGCCTCTACAGTAAGCTAGCTTGTGATAAACAAGACACTCACGTGGCTGACTTTCCTGGGGCAGCATCAACGTACTCGAGGAAGAATTGTCCGACTGACAACATGACGACCTTTTGGAGAGTAAATTTTTTGCGATGATCTCATATGATTATTGGCACTCACAACGGCAAGGATGAGACTAGCTCAAAAGCCGGTCAGACCAACTCGATGACTTCCATTGAAAAAAAAAACGCAACTCACCCTACTTGGTATGACATGGCAATAAGCATGTAAGTTCTAGTGATATTTCACAATTCGACATTGTTTTTCTGTGGATTGATGAAGACACAACTCACAGTCTAAGTGTTGTTGCAACACCGTATAACACTGTTCTCCATACTGCTTTTGCTAATCGCGAACGACCAATGAAATGAGGACCCCAATGCTTGCTAATAGCGAATGACAAGAATCTTGTGGTTCCGGTGACTTGAAGTGGGTGAAAAGAAGAGTTTGTGACACGAACCTCTCAGACAGACATATGACAGCAGTCAGAAGCACGCCGAGGAAAAACTCCCAGACGGTGTTAAGGCGCAGAGAACTGAAGAGAATGTGTTCACCGATGAATGAGAAATGAACGTAATCAACCCAGCCATCCATCATGTCGTGACTGCCGGTGTACAGCAAAAATGTTGTGGTTGGCGATAACGCGGTTTGCCCATTACGCACTGTCACTACGCATCAATGCGGAACCGTAACTTATAGTAGTACGAAAGGTTGCCACGACTTCACTTGGTCCAATCGTCGGGGCTGGAATGCCCATTCCCATCGCGACCGTTCAAATATTGCTAGTGACTAGTACTAGGTGTTGCATGGCCCACAGCACGGTACCGTGACACCGTTCAGTAAACCATTGCGATGACAATGATGGAAACTTCCATGATCCTCTTCAACTTGAAGTTTACCCTACCGAGGCGTTCAAGTTGCACTCAGCTTTCAGTAAGCGCTTGGACGACGTCATACATCTAAGCGAATGATGGTGATGGACATCTTGTAACTTCGTCATCATCACCCCGGTTGATCCAGCCAGTCGTGTTTGCGAGAGAAAGTGAGAAGAGACATCATCATGATGGGAAGCGACGCGTGTAACAAGATATCGACATAAGGTGAGAATAGGCACTGAGCCCATTGCCTCTAAAAGTCTGATTCTCTATAGGTCTGTGAGGTGTTCGGCTGTTCAACCAAGTAGCTTTGTATGCAGCAAACTAAATATATCTGTAGTTGCATTGTTCCGCCCAAAATTGATGTTCGCTTGTTTTCCTTTTTTAGGGTCATAACCAACGAGGAATTTGACCGCTTGAAGCTTGAAGACTAAGTCGCCTTACGCTTTCCGAGAGCGACGCTACTACCTTCGAAAGCCTTCCGCTTTCTCCATTCGCAACTGTCTTGATATTCACAAGTGCTGTCGAGGTGTGAGCAGCTTTCACGATACTGCCTACTAAGGTAACTCACCCACACCGACTGGACTGTGCGAGTTCAACGCCCCTGGGAAGACGAAAGCCGAGCCACCATTGGAGGATATCTTTGAGATGTGCATCGAGCCGGTCCTCGTCCATGAAAAACTTCCTGGTACCCAATATCGTCGAAAGGCCAGAGGTATCCTCCTCAACTGGAGAGTCATCATTTTGATCAGGAAGAGTCCCGTTTTCTTCCAAGTTAGTCATCTCATCAACCACTGGAGCTGTGCGTAAGCGTTAGTATAGTAGAATCCTCAAGGAGGTTTCATACCGAGATCTTTCGTAGCGATCGACTGTGGATTGGAGTCGGGATTGTTGCTGGTGCCTGCAGGTAACGAACCTGGCACTACCAATGTCGGCTCAGGGTTTTCACCAACGGTGCTAGTGATGTCAATAACCTCATCAGTTAGAAGTTCTTCGCTCGATGCAGTATGTGCAATCTTAAGGCTGTGGTCCGCAGCCTGAGAAGTGCTGGCCTCTCCGGCGTCTTGATCAAGTGAGCACAAGCTCTCTGCAATGGCACGATCCAAATCCAATTTCTCTTGGAGGGCAAGCCTTCCCGGGGGATTATCGATTGCCTTTTCATCGGTTTTTGCCTTCTGTTTCTGATAATGAACCGAGTCCTTGTTGACCCCAGCTTTCCGGTAGATAATTTGCAGCTCGGGATGGATGCTTCTCAGTCGTTCACCGCTGCACCGAGCCGAGTGGACGACAGAAACCCATGCGGCGACCATGGAGTTCAGATCTACATGAAAAGGGTCTTGTTGATCTTTTGTTAGCAAACCGATGTCTTCTACAAAATTCCTGGAAAATGATTGATCCGGATTGACGGATTGCTTTGACCATAGTGCATTGAAATCAAAAGTTTCCGGTGAGAGGAGCGGCGAGAGCAGGCGATGGTAAAGCATAAGTTGCATCTGTGATGATATCGTATCCTCATCTGGGGGTAGTGATGACACGCGACGAGTCTTGTAGTCTACAAGCGTCAAATCGTAGAACGTGGGTTCGAGATGGACGGGCCTTGGGATCGAACTTTCTGCCATAGAAATGTCAGAAATATCCTCCTCGGTTGGGGACAGATCCGCTGTACAAGTCTTCTCAGGAATAGACTGATTTAGACAAACAGATGTATCGTTTTGGGATGGGGACCGACGCTGCTTTTTCTTGACGGGAGATGATTCGGGGGAGACCGGGCCACGTTTGGCAGGACTGTGAAGTTTATTGACTTCTGATGGAACACGTCGAGTCACTTCGTCCTGTCAGAACAGACATGTGTCAGTCGTTCATTCTCTGGGTGCCAAGATACTTACGATAATTCCGCAAACGACTTGCCCATGCGTAATTCCGAAAACTGGGAGTTCTCTCTGCAAAATAATGTTAGCACTAATTGTGATCGCCTCATTGTCAGAAAAATTTACCGTTAGCCCCTCAAAGATGAGTTGTTCTAGGCCTGCAGTCAGATTGAAAAGACTGTTGAACAACTTAGGAAACGGTTTGAGCAACGGTGATGCAACATGCATACCGTAAAGCCCAACGCTCTTCATCAGTTGATGTACGGACGTAAAGTTTTTTCGGCCGCACTTCCAGCTCCAGATTTTTGTGAATAGACTAAAATAAAAGGTTGTTTTTTTGTAGAAATAAGTAAATAATAAGACATACGGCCCCTCTCTTGAGTGTCTTGTCGTGCTGTTGTGCGACACTTTGTTTGACCTGAATTTTTTTTCCGTCTCTTGACTTGAAAGAGGGTGGTCGACTTTCGAGGGGTTTGTGGCGTTCTCCATACAACCCATACTCATATTGTACTTCACACCTGTAATTCAATGTAAGAATGGGGCGAATGAACGACACACTGAACAAACCAAACAGGTGAGACAAGGTCTGTCACGGAAAATGCTTTCTTCCAAGATAAAAACTTCTTGTATAGGTTTATCGCTTGATTTCGAGGGCGCACTCCAGAAACAGGCGGACTAAATAGCTGCAGGGGCTTTGTGCTAGCTGAGAGATGAGATACTCTCGTGCTGACAGTAGGTTTAGGGATTTCTTCAACAGGATTTGTGTCAATCGGGTGCTCAATAGCAATATCAAGCGCAGGTCCACCACTAAAGCTAGCTTTACCGGGTCCCGCCGAAATATCATGCTGTGATTTCAAAGTTGGACTGTCATTGAGCACCTTTGGCAGCGGAGTTTTCGTAGCATCTATATCAAAACGGGCGAGCTCCTCTTCGGTGAATTCTGAAAGGTCGTAATGATCAAATTCGTCATGAGACATGATACTTGTGGATTGGAAGAAGGTGAGCTGGACAAACGCGACTTGGCATATGCAACGATCACGTGATCCTGATATAACATAATAACAATAACTGAATTTAGATTATACTTAATTTATGTAAAAATCACCGAAACGTTGTCGACTGCCTTTACTCGGTGTCTTCTCCTTTATCGATCAATGATTGTAGGAAAGGAACGCATGAGGCCTTCTATCAACCAAATGGCCCCCGGGTGGGTTATCTACTAGCCTTTGTACCCTTCTTATCAATACGCGATCGTGATCGCTCAAGCGCTCATTGCCGATCGGCATGGACCTGCTAGGGGCGCTGTGGAAGGTGTGGAGCAGATGCATTTGAATCTAGCCACACAGCCAATGTGAGAAACAAATTGTCTACCCGCGTCTCTTTCAACTTCATATTAACTCTTCCTTGTACCATCATCATATATCTGCGTTGTGAGAGCCGCTCTGCCTCACAACCTCTTTACCCTCCGAGTCTTCGTCATAGATTAATTTCACTACGTAGCCCCTCTTACATTCACCTGTCCTTTAGCTCCTCGTTCGTCGGAGACCAAGACCATTCTTCAGATCTTTTCCTTACGTCGGTCAACGTCATGAAGAACTGCTTCCTCATCGTTCTTCTCTTTTCATCTGCAGTTGCTGTGGCGTCTTCACTCCAGGCTCGTAACCCAACGCCCTCAAAGAGGTATGCACTCCCCATTATCCAGCGGCAGCCAGAACCTTCCAAAGCCCTCGATAAGCGATCCTTGGTCAAACGGGCTCCCGCTCCCGGGCCTTCCGCAATTCATGTTGGTCGTGATGTTGGTCCATTAGAGCGCCTCGCTGCTCGCCAAGCCTCTCCTTCAAAGGTGTTGTCAGGTCGACAGCCGGCTGCTGTGCCAGTCCCGTCTAAGCGCACTGCTGAGGACTCCGCAGCCCCACAAAAGCGCAGCGTAGATCAACAGCACGTGATAGGGAGTGCAGCGGATTCTCATGGATTCTGTCTCGACGGGCTCGTAGCATGCCCCGTCTTGAGCACACCTGGGCAGTTCCCTCGCACGTTTGTTGAATGGGAAGCGATAGGGTTTGAGTGTGTCGATTTTGCGGCAGATCTCCGGTCCTGCGGCGGTTGTTCCAGCCTTGACCCTATCGAGTAAGTATTTGATGGACTACTTGATTCTACTTGGCTGAACACCATATTTTTATCCAGGCATGACTGCATGAATATCCCGCATGTTGAAGGCGTCGCTTGCGTCGCTGGTGAATGCCAAATCTCATCTTGCCAATTGGGTTATTCGCTAGAAAGCGATGGTCACGCATGTTCGCCAACAGAGTAGACCTGCAGAATTATTGGACATTTCTCATGGAATTTTCGTTCTTTCTATGCTATCATCTGAATCTAGGGCGTTCATCCCTTTTCCTCCTTACAGGACTTTTCAATTGCTTGGCATTTTCTATTCCTGGACGATTGACGTTATTGTGCTATATACTTTCTGATCTTACGTCCCCCACGTGTTTACGATTGTTCAGATTAGTAACGACGTGTTTGTGCTCTCAGTACTCCCCAGCTAGACATTCATCATTCGATAGTTATTCGGACCTTTTGCGATATAGTTTACGAGCTTTGTTTTGATTCATAGCTTGTTCAGTGCCACAAATGCCCGGGAACTTATTTTAGGACGGACGGAGGGCCAAGCAACTGCTGTCTAACCCTACATAGCTATCGGTCGTCTAGAGAATACCGGTCCGTGGGAAAACGAACAGAGCACGACTCTGTTCTACCTGTGACACCGGGCTGTGGGGAGACCATGTCAAGTCTATCAATTTTATTATTTATTAATTCTGTCATTCTGTCGTTGGTACTAGTGTCTTCCGAGTGGGATTGTTCCGCTGATTACGCATTCACAGATGGACTCTGATATGTGCCCTTCTAGTTTTTGATAAATGGGGTTATCACTATTTTTGGTGTGGAGTATCAATTGAGAGCCTTGACGTTTAGGTGCCGAGTAACGACGTTAGCTCGTCGGAGTTGCCTACAGCGCCATATCCGTTTTTTCAACCTACCAACCAACTTCGAATTCAAAGCACTAACCTCGCTCGTTATCTCGTTATTCCTTGCACCACCCACCCTTCCCTTATCAAGTTATGCAGAAATTTTCCGTTGTCTATAAGATCATTGTTAGCGTAGAATATTCCAAGTTTAATCTAGTCGCAGTTTTGACTCCATTGCTTAAGAGTTAGTGCGCGATCGAAGTCGTAAGCAGGTTTCCTGGCTCCACTGCCTGCGTCCCACCCCGAGATGACGATCGGACCAGCCCAACACTTGTAGACAGCGTCATCGACTTTATAGAACTAGCCGAAGCTGGACGTCTCACGTACCATAGGTGGTATTTGGCCATATTTGTTCTGCTAGTTGCCACATCCGCGACACATTCATAGCATGCAAGATGCGTTGATTGTTCTGTTCCAGTCTCTGGGGCTGGAGAATGATTAATGTTAATTAACGGCGGCCACTCTGAAATCATGGGAAGGTCCCATTGTACATGGGTAGCATGGCCGAACTCATGGAGTGCGAAATAAGATGACAAATAAAATTGTTATCGGGTAGGTTCACAAATTTCAAATGAGCTAATTTTAATTCGTATTACACCATTTTGTCATTGAATACATTCATGATTTCGAGACATGTAAGGAGGCCTAGGTGCATATCTTTCATATGTACATGGAATGAATGTATATAATTAATCTGTATTGTTGTGAGAAAAATAATTCAAATGGAAGTACGTACACAAGTAGAGCGCCGCTGAGATTGAAATGAACCAGCTCGGGCTCGGGGGAAGGTAGTAGTAGTAGGACTTAAAATGGACGTCGTTCCACTTTTTAAGTCTTAGTATGACTGGCACTGTTCGCGTAGAATCACTTCGACCCTCGCCGTCGAGCGTTTGAGTTGTCTTCACGTCGAGCTATCGTTCTCAACCAAACGATCAAGGTCATACATACTACCTTGTCTCTCTCTTTTTTCACGAATTTACGAACAGTCTTTGTGGTTCATTGTCACCGCGCTGCGCTGATACCACTGTTTATTCCATCGCTTTGCATGCCTCCGTGGCATAGTCGCCCCCCACACGTCAAATATCCTTCAAGTGCCTTGGTACATCTGAGGTACCCACATGGATGCCTTGTGATTTCGTTTCACCCTCTACGCCTCTCAGACGCCGCTTTGATTTCTTTCTACGACTTTCTCCACCTCGGGGCTATCCTCACTTCAGGAACCTTAAGAATATCTTCGTTCCCATGATCTTCATCATATTTGATAATTACGCATATGAACTTGGAGTCAAAACTGTGCTCGCAGGCATCCTCGCCTTGCTACTCGGTCTCCTTGGATTTGTTATTGTGAGTTTATAGTTTGATTGAGGGTCATGTTTTAAATATAGAACCGTGAAATAGAGCATATTTACTCTCGGAGTAGTTTGGATCGTGCCTGCGATGAGGATACAGGCACCTCCCTACCAAGAACCGATCCATCGCAGTCCAAAGAATCTTCGTGGTCTTGTATTGGCTTCCTCCCCAGAACCTATACTTCAGACACTACCGCCGATACCTCCCGGGTCCAAGACTCCTTCCCTTCGGCGAGCAGTATCGTTTCCTGACCTGCATAAAACACCTTCTTCCGAGGGACAACCCCTCGTGGCCTCAAGGCATGTTTCTTTCAATATCGGAGCTCCAGAATCCTACAACCCAACTTTGGCGAGGTCCGTCAGCATGAACCCCTCCCCGACACCATCGACAATTCAGCGTCGCTGGCCACCTGTAATGTCTCCATTCTCCAGGCGTCGATCAACACAAGAGGAATCTGATCCATCCTCTCACCCACCACACGAGACGAAAGTAATACCACCGCGTGCAACTACAGATCGTCACCCACGTCAAAGAGTACCTGTGTACATGACCTTCCACTCACTTGTTCTGAAGGGCGTTGTCAATGCCGTCGTGGTCGTAGAAATAGCTTGGGTTGTGATGAACATGGCACGATGAACCTACTTCGAGTGGACTCTTTTTCCGAAGGAACAACTTCTACGCGCTTCGTCGGAGCCATGTCTTACGGTT